>NC_068402.1:21996714-21999214 GCF_023724105.1 Carassius gibelio | reverse complement strand
ACCTTGTCAAATGTCTCTAAAACTAATTGCATTGGTCTCAGTCTAACGTGGGAAATGTGTCGTGTCTGTCATGAACTCGATGAGTTTTGTGGAGGCACAATTCAGGTTTCATTATCCAATCCAAGTCCAAGTTATACATGAGTGAAAATGCTTTTGCATGTATTCTACATGTCAATCAGGACGTAAATGACAGAACGAAATGTCACAAAGTCTCATCATAGCAATCACGGAGCTTCCGTGCCAGTGCTGTCAAAACTGTGATGATTCTGTTATATCACTTTTTAAAATTTGTAGCAAGTTGTCAGTGAAACAGAGTATGAAATCCATTAGGGCAAATAAAACTGAAACCAGAAATGTCCCATGCACAGAAGAGCTTAATGTATCTTTCTCTTTAATGTTGAAAACTTCACCCCCAGATAGATGTGTGCGACGGGAGAGAGTCTATATTTGAACATTTTTATTTTCCTGGAGTCCTTGAGTTTCGGTGTCAGATATCAACCCTCTTGAGTACCTGAACAGATTTCTGCCTTCAAATATTTCATTTAAGAGGTCCTCCAAGCTGAAAGAGCATGATTAAATGTGTGGAAGCTGTTTTGAAACGAAATATGAACTATTCACTGTTCAGTCCACTGATTCTTTGTTGTACTGGCCCATCTTCTTTAAGAAAAAAAACATTTTAATAGATTTCTGCCTGAGGCAGTTTGTCTTATTCAGTGAAATTCCAGAAATCCAGGGCCTCCTCTTATGATATTAGTAAATGTTTCATGCCAAACCTAATGAAATCCTAATTCTCATACTGACATCTAGTGTTAGCCAATAGAACGGGCATCTTCTGAGACTGTAACCATAGAAACACATAGACAAGAAGTTGATCAGCTGCTAATCACATACAAGGCTTCTGTGCTTGTGTTAATGAATTAATATAACATAAATAAACAAGATTACTCCAAACACAACCTCTACTACTACACAACTGAAATAACTATACTATTAGAACTATTTATTCCAGTAAAATACTATAATTCACTTGAAAAAAAAAAATCAAATATTCATAAATAATTTTTACAACTATACATATATATTAAGACCCTGCTTTTAGAGTAAAATTATTAGGCTGTTTTCTATTGAAATATTACACACACCAACATTTAATGATTACAAATGAGCCAGCAACACTATAACTAATCATAAACTCTTTGTATGACGTGTCTAAAGCATATCGGTCAAAAGTGTTTGGCACTGGGGTGTTCAATCATGCTTTCCGTTTTCCATTATCAAGATAAATGAGCAGAGTAAGGGTTTAGGAGATTTGCCCTATAGCCTATAGCTTTCAGTCCACCAATTAACTTTGGTTTAAGTTACTGTTATATGAGCAGTCTGAGCATTCCTGTAGATGACTGTGTGAATACTATCACAGGAAAACTCGGACCACTGCATGCTACAATTGACCAATTAGAATCAAGTATCATTGAAAGCCGAGTAATAAGCAGGAATCTAGATCTATTTTTTATATCCTCATACTGTTACTGTCTTAACTGCAGTGTGTCTTGTGCACCTCATGGTGAATCTCATGGGAAGCGATTACACATGAACTCATGCTGTTGCATGTCAGTCCTGATACAAGCTCTTGCCCTCAGTATATGCACACTTCAGACATGTTACCTGAAGGCTTTACTGGCTGATGGGTTGGATCCAGCTGGTATGTATTCTATCTCTGATGTGAATATATTTTACCACTGAAGCACCCTCCTATTCCCAGTGCTCACTGTCTCTAGATAAACAGTACTTATGTTCTAGCTTTATTGTAGGGCAATCTCAATACGTCCACTGTGCCTATATGACGCAAACTTTTATTCAAATATATGTTTAAATATGCTCTTCTTGCTCTGAACTACAAAATGATCTTTATATATTATATATATTTATACAACAGTTCATTTTGATCATGGAACCTGATATACCTGAATCCTGGAAAATGATATATACTTAAACTTGTAGTATATCTAACGTTCAATATTTGGTCTCATTAATTTATTATTTGTTCAAGAGCAAATAGTTCGGGCTGAGGTCAAGGTTTCATAATTTTACATTTTTACTTTAAAGCTGTATGAGAGTGCTGCCTCATTTAACTGAACTGCTTAGTAACTTTTATAATGGTAAAACTGTATAATTGAAATAGTTTTATTCAATAAAGAACATTTGGTCCCACTTTATGTTGTGTCCCTTATACCTGTGTACTTACATAGTAACTAGATGTGTATGTAACCACAGTTTAAGTACACATCAGTACATAGTATCTATAGCTCTATTGTTTGTGTAACTATACACATATGTAACAACTCACTGAATAGTATGTGTAAGTACAAATGTGTAAACGGACATTGGTAACAACACTTTTTGGTAATGAAAATACAAATCTGTAAAATGACTAACAGCACTTTTTGGTAAAGAAAGCATTACACTTTATTGTATATTTATCATGGTATTACTCGGTAAGTTA
>NC_068402.1:21901714-21994214 GCF_023724105.1 Carassius gibelio | reverse complement strand
GCATGTATCTTGAACACAATCAGCCAGAGGGGTTGGATGAAACTGAAGAAATGTGCCATTATTGCAGGCTAAGAACTGCTGCACAGTAGTTTGTCATGAGTTTTGTCACCTGCGAGTTCTAGAAACTATAAGTCAGCCGACACAACCGTAGAGCATGTTTATTAGACAAATCAAATAAGTAACAGCAAACATTTTTCAATAAATAAATTAAAAAGAGAGACATTTTACAACACTGGGCCTTTGTGATAATTCATCTCTTTTGAAAATTGGAAGACAACATTTAGCAGGTCCCAATTATGGGATATCACAAAAACCTCTTCGGCTCATTAAAAACTGAAATAAATTAGCTAACCTGAAATAAATGATATAAAATTCCATCCTAAATTGTAATAATTCATTGCTCTGTGACACTTTCCATTAGGCCTACGCTCCAGGTTAATCAAATCTCACACACATTTTACACAAATGCTAAATATGCCGGCAAGCTTGAGAAAACAAACAGCGAGTAATGACTCTCGCAACATTTACAAAGGTTTTAACAAAGTCATACTCAGTATTTGCATTTTGTAAATTAAAAGGCACAAATTGGAATCATGGGAGTTTGATTTATGATCCATTGCCAGCGTGCCTTACAGTTAAAAGTTGGTAAATGAATTGCTATTCTCATATGTCTAATTATAGGTGTCATCCTCAAATTACAATAATTAATATCTATAGGCTACTGGATATAGCAACCAGATCTAATCAATTACATACGCCTGCCTACTCTCTTAAATGATCATATTTGTCAGAATATCACAGTGGAACACAGAATAAAGACCTTTCTTTCTTCAGCATGCAACATTCAGATATGCCAAGATTCCATTGTTAAGAACTAAAGGAAACACACTGCAGTCTGGGAGGGAGGGGCATAAAATAAATAAAAATCTCTTCTATGATTGTTGTGTCCTATATCGGCATAGTTTTATGGTATTATATATGCATTCCCCTAACCACAGTAACAACAACAAAACTCTTCTCCTTCTTCATGCATCATCTGAGGCAGATTGTACCAGTGGTTGCCCCCACCCCCCACCCAACCCTTACAGTTGAAAGTCCTATTCTGGCTGTACCAGCATTTCCACTGAGACCTCAGTCTCCTTGACCACTTCACCTCATGTTTGCAGGCATTAATTTCTGTGTGACACAGAGCTGGTGTCTGATCATAGCAATCAGGTGTCCCTAGAGCACCGATCTAGCGGTCAGAAAAACAATTGTAAGGTCCTTTAGCCACCAGCAGATGGCAGTCTTGATCTATTTTGACTAACAGCCTTAAATCCTTTGCCTTCAAGCCATAACATCTCAGCTCGCTTTTCCTTTAGAGTGTTCAGACACGCCATCAACAAATAAAAGGTACATTTGTTGAAAAATCTGCCCTGGTAGCAGCCATACTAAAGCGTAATCTAATATAAAATAATTTGATCAATTCTGAGCTCATCTCAGAAAGGGGTTTTAAAGTATTGCTGTTGCTGTAATATACAGGCTAACAGTGTAGACCTACCCATGCATTTCCTTTTTTTTTGTATTTATCATTAATTTAAACTGTTATTATTTCATATTATTATTTCTATTTTTCACCCCACAGCCCATTCCTTTCTAACACTCCTCTTTTTGTCCTACTTCTTAAGGCACTGAGCCAGGTTTCTGGTATAACGCCTGGAGTAAACAAAGTCCCCTTTTTGTGACGCACTCTGGGCAACTGACCCATTTTCACCACGTTATTGAAAAAAGAAAATCATCCGTGCATGAAAAAAGAATCTCACGCATGTAGATGTAATTGGTAAAGAGTATGTTTCGCTCCATCTTATTCAAATCAACAGATGAACTCAGATTCTACATTTTCATCTTGTATTCCTTCCACAATGACCTTGTACCTTCTATGATTCACTCTTTGTTAATGGAATATGTAGGGCTGTCGGAAAACCAATCTCCAGTTGTTTTTCACCTATTTAAAATGTACGAAGGGAGGTCAAGACTGGCGTTAATCAGAACAGATGCGGATCTAGGTAAGTGCCGACGGAGAGTCCCTGGAGCGTGCTGGTGTCTGCAGCACGCCGCTGCTTCTCACGCTTTGACTCTGGGTGAGGGCGCAGAGTAAAGGAGACCAGACGTCAGGTGGAGCTTTCTAACCCAGCGCTGTCGCCGGAACCCACACCAGGCCCGTTACAATTAATTTACCATCGCCATAAGGCCCTGGCGCTTCAAAAAGCTTCTCATCCTGCTCCATCAAACCCCACAACATGCTTGCTGTGATGTTAAATCTGGAACTGCAGAACAACACCTTATATCCACCAGGAATGCCAACTGTTGAATGATGGCAGCTTTTAAATTTGGGTCCAAATGGATTGTATCAACATGTCTAAAATCTGAATTTCGGTGGCACGTTAATCATTCATTTTCATTCTGATTGTAAAAACCTCCTTTTTTTCCTTGGCTTGAAGTCTTAAAAAAAAAAAAACACAAAGAAAAAAGGAAGCAGGGATAAACTTCAGCCAGACAGGCTGGTCCTTTATCTAAATGGAATCAGTTACCCGGTGTTATTAAACAGTGAATTGAGCACGCAAATTGTGCGCTTTGTGGCATTTTGGCAGAAATAGCCTGCCAGCATGTCTTAGTGAGCCACACTTGTATTTATTTATTCTACTCTACCCAGAAACACCTCTGATGATCCTGGGCAGTGGCCTCTTCCCGCTATCAAAGGCCATCCCCCAATGCAGTTCAAAAGATGGATGGTCTCAGGGGTGGGGTCGTCATGAAAGGTAAGATCAAAAACACAATGGGCCGTCCAGCTGCCCAGCCAGGCCTCGAGAGGAAGAGGAAGGGCTGCTGATCTTTGTGGGGGGAAAGTTGACAGGTTTCATTTGTCAGGTCTACTCAGGCTGCCCTGTCCTGGCACTCTAGACGTTTCATTGCTGGGAATGTGTGTGTGACTTTACAGGACCCAGATACACTAATTGTAGCTTATATAAGAGGGGTTTGACCTACAAAATCAGAAATATAAGACACAAGCATTAATAAGATCCTGTATGTGCTTTTGTTCACACTTTATTTTAAGGTCAAATTCTAGCCATTGACAAACTATTAACTGTGACTTTTGCCTCAAACTCCTAATTTGCTGCTTATTATTGGTTAGCTATGTAGTTGTTAAGTTTAGGTATTGTGTAGGATTAGGGATGCAGAATATGGTCATGCAGAATGTGTGCTTTACAAGTACTAATAAACAGCCAATATGTTAAAAGGCATGATAATAGGCAACTATGAGAGCATCTATATACTAACGTGTTTCCCGCAGGTTTTATTTATTTATTATTATTATTGAGTCAACTTTTATTGAATGCATAAACATTTGAATTTGGAATGTGATCATTAACAAATTTACACAGAAAAAAATATAAGTGGGACCAATACAGTTGCTTATTAAGCATGCCTTTTATTAAAATATTGGCTGTTTATTAGTACATAAAGCACATATTCTGCTTGATGACCATATTATTCATCTCTAATCCTAATACATAAATTTAACAACTACCTTACTATGTGTTAATACACAGCAAATTAGTAGATAATTGAGGCAAAAGTCATAGTTGCAGTTTTTGCTAATAGAGACTTGGACCTTAAAATAAAGTGTGACCAAATTATATATGATATGCAATATCATATTATAATATTTGCAATATATAGAGGTTGAGGTCATTAAGATTTTGTTCATTTAAAAAAGCAACGATGCATTGAATTGATCAGGAGTGAAAATAAAGATATTTCATTTACAAAATGGAATGGCAATTTATATTTCAAATAAACACTGTTCACTTTTCACTAAATCATTTCCACAAAATCATTTGGTGAGCACCATATCAGTACATCAGAAGGAATTCTAAAGGATCATGTGACCCTGAAAATTAGAATAATGACTCATGAAAATTCAGGAATATTATTTTAATTTGTAATAATATTTAACAATATTACTGTTTGTACTGTTTGATCAATTACCTAAACTTTTGAACACTAGTGTATGTCTGCAAGTTCAACCACATTCTCTTTCAGATCTGAGAACTACAACTCTCAGTATCTGAATATGAAACATTAGTATGTTTTATATATGATTATGTCACCTGAATTTTAAAAGGGGCCACACCCAAGACAGCCAATACCTGTTTACATATTTTATGTAAATACAATGCAATGGTTTCCACCATCATTTTTTCAAGTAAACATTATTTGTATAATTCATAATTTATTGTTTACTTTCTAAATGCAAGCCATATAAAACCCCTGAAACTGAAGCTATGACATACCCACTGTGTTCCCAGAATTTATTTTTTGTTGTAAAAGTTATACGTGGTGCCAACTTTATAACTGTCCTTCTAGCAAAGGTGCCCTAGTGAAACAGGTGATTTGTTAATGCTGACATCAGCCAAAGAAACAGACATCTGCAGATCCGTTGTGAAAGGGGTTAGATGTGTCCTTTTGTTAAACTGTACAGTCAATTTACTTCATTTGTTTAACTATGTAGCGATGACTTATAGTGCTTCATCAGTATTAACGGTTCCATCTTCTGAACTGTTAATATTCGTGAAGTAATCGCTTTTGAATAGGGCACGATTTATTTCATGAGATTGTGTCATCTATAGCATACTCAAGCCTATGCTAATTTTATAAGGGCTCTTTTACTTACAAAAGACTGCCATCTCACATTGATTGGAGCATCTGATGCAAATTACTGTCTTCATAGAGCGGAGTAACCTATAGTTCACATTCTTTTCCTATAAGAACTAGACGTGTTGAATTGATGTCTTAAATAAAGACATGAACATATGTGGTTATTTTGCAGTCTGTATTCTGTATAATTAACTCAGAACAAAGATAACCACAATTTTTTATGTCTTTTTTTATTTTATATTTTTTAAGTTAATGTGGCACCAAGGGATTTACAAACCAGCATACAATTAAAAATAAGGCTTTACAGCATGATCCCATAGGATAACATTCTACATTCCTGTGATTTCATAAGGGATCTGTTTTAAGTTTCATGGGTCTTTAGAAAACTGGAGCCTACTTGTGATTCAAAGAACCAAGAACTGCTTAAGATTTTTTTTTTTCACTCTGTAGAATGAATATTCTGCTTAAAGAACCTGTAACTCCAAATATGTTGTCTTCTCCTAAACCATAAAGGCAACTAAAGAACACCAATAAACGGACTTTAATAGGACATATTGAAGAACCACCAAATCAACCAGAATGTGATCTGTCACAAACAGCACACAGTCAGAAAAACGGTAACATAAACGCACTTCTCATTTCTTTGAGGTCAAGGGGAAACTGAAGGACTCTCTTTTTCCTGTGTTTCTCTTTCCTCATAAATATGCATGCGTCTGGGCTATGGGGATGCCATTGAGTATCCTTGTTTTCTGACCTCTTTAGCAAGTGTTAATCCACGAAATGGCTAGACCCATTTCACAAGGTGTACAAGCCCTGCCCATCTCCCTGGAGCTTCAACCAAGATTGAGAATTTGTGGAAGTTAAGCACCAAGAATGGCTGCCTGAAATAACAAAGCACAGAGCATCAAGCTTTGAAGGTTAAACAAACATGATTTATGAACATGTTTTCATTGTTTAAATTGCCTTTCCTCACATTCCTCATTATTTACAAGCTCAAACAGGTTTTTCCCATAACTATTGCATTAAATGAAAGAGCGTCCCCTTGGAATTATAAGGTTCTCCTATCTGCATTCCGAGTAGTTTTGAGATTTTGAGCTTCAAAGTTTTTTCATTCCATTCGACTTTATGGATTCAACTTTGTTGTTTATTTAAATAAAAAGTCCCAAAATGTACTGAACATTACAAAATCTATCACATCATATAAATATGTTGTCACTGAATAAGAATATGTGAATAACTCAATTTTGACAAAAATGTCAGATAGAACCTTATAATTCCAAGTGGACGAGAGGACAATTATTAATGTACATGTGCGCACCAAATATCTATAAATAAATAGCTTTATCTATTAACATTTTTGTGTGTGCGTTTCTTGAATCTGATTGGTTGAGCAGAGTTCCAAGAGTTCCAAACACCACTGGGGCTTAATTTTTCACAGCTTGTCTGTAATTGCAGATAACAGACAGAATGTCAGTCTGCAAGCGCATTAGTGGTGCAAATTTTTGAGGGGTGACAAGGACAGTCTTTATGAGTCAATGAATCATTCGCTCAGTGATTTAATCAAAAATTTTGATTCATGTTGGATCTGTATTTTGCTGGGAGAATGCAAATTGCAACATTCTCTCTGTGATTTCATTTGGAACTTTTTCCATTGGTGGAGCAAATACAGAAAATGTAACTTTCAATATTGTGTCTATAATGCAACTCAGTATAGAACTTTTGTTAATCAAACTTATGTATAAAAGCAATATCACACTCACATAAATACATGCAAGATTGTAAGTGTGATATTATTAGATTTATGTGTATATCTGTGGTGGCATTTTGTTAATACAAAGGCCCATAACATCTCTCTGAGTCATGTAGCTGCTTACTGAACTATGTTAAAAATCTTTAATTTCATCGCTTAGCCTTAACCAGGCATGGCAGGTTATGGGGGAACACCCATAGCAGTGGAATTACTTGTGCAGATTTCTAGTGCAACCCTCAAAGTCACAACAGATTAGAGACAAATACATAAATGTCCATGGAAATAAAGAACATTTCAGGTTTGTGTGTTTCTGGAAAGATCTAGGGCAAGGAGTTACTTGATTTGGAAACTGCTCTTGGCTCTTTCCCCCATACCCACACACTCTTTCTCCATGTGCCCTCACACGCTCTCAGCTGTCCAGCATGATTATGTGCCAAATCACTCCTACCCTGTCATGGCAGTTATTAATGAGGGTATGTATTACTCTCCTAATTAGCTGTGACACTGAACATGTCATCTGGATCAAGATTAAATGTATGACAAACACTACATTCTGATAAATAGATGCCACTTACCCATGGAAAAGCATTTTATCGCTGGCACAAGCTAAATCTCATACCTTTCACTTGGGATACATGAGCTGATATAAATACATTCTAGAGACAAAACAAAGCAGAATTGTGCAAATTACAGTTCTACAGTCATTATAGCAGATGACACAGCAAGATTTGTTATTTATGTATTTATTATTATTATTTTTGTGTATACTGACAATATTGCTTGATTCACATTCAAATGGGCAGAGTAGCAAAGCTTCAAGACATAATCTGATTAAAACACCTCAGGGTGTCTCTGCAATACACTGTCAGTGGTGGACCGAAACGCCCCACTTCCCCCCACAAAAAAAAATATATCACACATTAAATTCGTACAGTTTATTATTATTGAAATGAAGCAAAAATAAAAAAATGTGTGTCTGTTTGTGTCATTTCCATCTATAATACTTATACGAAAATATAACAAATATTTTTTTTTTCCTTGAAGAATGCATTAAAACTTATTAAGTAAACAATATCTCTATAAGCATGTACAGTTCAATGCAACAGAAGCAATATTATTACATCACATTGTGATCAAGTACATCTGAATTACTGAATCACCGCCAGGACCAACGCTAATTACCATTTAACTACACATTTTAGAGCCTTAGCAAAGATACTCCATTGTTTGACATAACAACTGCAACATTACAACTCCCAATTGCTTTGAACTCTAGGGTGAAGTAACCACATATCAAATCTCCAATATAGAAGGGCACCTACTGTGCTTTCAGAACTGATGAAAGGTTGCCGGTCAAAAACGTAGCTTAATTATAGTCTCTGGCTATTGGGAATTCATCTGTCACTTACATTAGCGATTACGGTTTACAGTTTGTCAATCAGCTGTGTCCCCCCCCTGAGCAAACACACAATGTATGAACCACCTATTTGACCTCATCATTAATGGCAGCACAGCATGCCCTTTTCCTGCAAAACTTATTGCCAATTGAACGTCAGAATGAAACAGTCTGCGCTAGCCTTTGAACACGTCCGTGCAACAGAGACAAAAGGTGATCTTGCTTCAAAGTTCTCAGCTTGTGAAAGGCATCTGAATTGCACCCCACATGCACAATACAAATCACCTTCCCTGTCATTTCCTGTCATCAGTGAAGGCTCCACTAACCCCGACTAGAGACAGCAGCGCACCGGCTGGACAGTCCAGAGGTATCATAATGCTTTCTAAATTCAAATTCCTCACTGGACTAGTGAGGCTTGCGGGTGGATGGAAAGAACTGGTCGTCAGGCTCAATATATAACCCTGATCCCATTAGAGACAGACCTGCAAAATTGAAGAGAGGCATTATGAGGTCTTAGCATAAGACAGCAACCAGAGGATTGTTTGATGGAGGTCAGAAAGGCTCTCCCATGCTGCTGAAGCACACATTTTGTTTGAACCCCTCGAACAGATTAGCTCTAGGCAAAATGTATCATTTCCAGATCTGAACCCAGTGAGAGACGGACCGCGCAGGTGCAGGTGACTGATCCGGTTCTACTGCTCGTCTGTTGGGTAATACTGCATGCATGAAAACACAGGTCTGTCCATGATACAGTGGAACAAAGTCTCTCTGTAGCCCGTGGACACTTTTAATCTGCAAACCCTCAGCAATCCCAGTGGTATCAGAGGTGTATAATTAGCCTCCTGCTTTCTGTACCAGACGCTGTGGTTAAGCATTGACTATTTCTACCTGCTTTATTGATTGTTTGGATTTAAAGATCTTAAAAGCAGATTCCAATAGAGTCTGAAAAAAAAGTGGATTATTTTATGCATATATATTTTCATGTCACTGGTTAACAGTGTGATTTCTGAATTAAGTTGAAATAGAAAAAAAAAATAAAATGTTGCCTAAATGAATAATACATATTCTCAGTCAGACCATTTATCCTGTTTTGTATATAAAACGCCTTTTTTTTTGACATGCATTGAAATTCCTTCAATTATCCATCATTGCGTTCATTCATATGCTTCTTAGTCAAAATCAGTCAATGCAATTTGGGTTAAAAAGTTGAAACGCTCTGCCTGGGGTGAAAGCCAGGATCCAGCATATGTTGAAAATCGTAAACATGTCAAAGAGAGTTTGTCAGTCCACAGTGCTTCAGTGTGCATGCAAGAGAATAAAGCATAACAAGAAGAGAAAATAAGATGAAAAATGAACGGCATTTGCACCAAACTGTAATCCTGTATTGTTTGTTATGCCATGTAAAAAAGCAGTAAAACCCTACAATCAATCTGTAACACCACAGTAATTTGAGGTTCTCAAGCACCTTCGGCCCGTTCACATGCTCAACTTATTTAACGTATTTCAAGTACACTCTCCTATCTTACTTTTAATTAATTCTATAAATCATTATTAATAACCTTTAAAGCGTCCCATCTGCATGCCTGTAATCACCATAGTCAATCTTTGGTGTCAGTTTTGATTGCCAATCCATGTCCTCCTCTAATTGACCTTGTCCACTGAGGGAAGAGGAAAGCGAATTGCCTTCCCTTTGATAGTCGATTTATTCCTGCGCTGAATGATGAGTGCTTAGATTTTGTTCTGAAAATTTAATTAAATCTTGTCTCTTTGAGAGGCAGAACGAAATGCCATAAGCAGGTGAGCACGGGGTTAAACCATGAGTATATATTAAATGACAATGTGATATTATAGATCTTTTCAGATCCATTAAAATTCATTTTCATAGAAGTTGCCGTTAGAATTATGAAGCTTATCTCTGCCAATAAGGACACTGCTTGTCCAGTATGTTGGCTTTAGTTTAGTTAGTATTCAATCACAGATTGTATGGGTTAAGTATGAGACTTTTAATTGTTACCAATCAGTTAGAAATGTCATTAAGGTTCAGAGCATCTCCCAATTTGAAGAGAAATTATTTTAATATTAACCAGATCCATGCATAAAGTTGAATGGAATTTCTGTGCAACTATGCTTTACTTTACTATGCACCCCCCTGCTGGTCCTAATAACATCTCTTCCAGAAGGAACCATTGCTTTCCCAAGAGATCTCCATCCAGGTACTGACAAGGTTTAACCCTGCTAAGCTTCACTAGGTTTGCAATTTAAAGCTACAGGTTAAAAGCTGTTGGCTTTTGCAGAAGGTCCCCTCATCCCATACACCCAAGGACTATTTTCTAGTTTAACATTTTCTACTTTCATAAATTTCCATGAAAAAATTCATTTTCATAAATTTCCATAAATATAAATTAAATTAAAATAAAGACTGTCAGAAAAAAATAAATAAAAGCAGAACCTTCCAAGTGGACACGAGTCATTACCAGTATTGCTGTATTTAAAAATTTTCTTGGCCATAGATTATGATGCACATATTGCATTATGTTTATCAATTTGTCTCCTACTCACCACTCTTAAACTGACAGAAGAGCACTTGTTAAGGCGACAAGACACTTTATTTCCCAGACACAGCTCTTTTGGTTTCACATGATTACACACATTTCTTATGTAACAAGGACAATATATTATTATTATTATTAGTAGTAGTAGTAGTAGTAGTAGTAGTAGTATGATTAGTATTATTATAAATTGTTTTTTATTATTTTTATTTTTTAAAAGAACTAGCTATTTTGAAAAACATGTTTAATTAATTTACTTATACAAAACGATGAAGTATATATATATATATATATATATATATATATATATATATATATATATATATATATATATATATATATATATATATATATATATATATACTTCATCGTTTTGTCCCTCCATTTTCATGGATAACAAAAAAAAATAAAAAAAATCCACTATGTCCACACAACCAAAACTTTGATGATCACTTTATATGATGGATATATTTAGTTTAGTCAGTTCAAAATACAGATCAGTCCAAATGCATAGAGAGCACATAAAATATGGTTAAATATGGCATCACATGCAAGAACCAAGGTTCTGTCACACAAGCACAATTGAGCATTTGTTTTCATTAATATTTGCTTGTTTGAATACCGATGACATGATTTCATTTTTGGATGGAGGATTCTTCTTAACAGTGTGAATAATACATTACACAACACAAGGATGTTACCACATACTACTCATTGCACAAGTACAATAATGGATGAATGAATAAATGAATTAATGAATGAATGAACAATCAAACAAATAAACAAAAAAAAAAAACAAAAAAAAAAAAACATACAAACAGCTTTTAAACAAAAAGAATCCACTCCAAAAGAGATGTTCTGACTAAAAATATTACTGGGAACAAGGAAACAAACTTTCTCACTCCAGGTCACAAACAGACACATCTAAAGGTGGCCAGAAAGCTATAACGGGAAGCTGTCAAAAAGCTCTATTTTGAAGCCCTCAGAGTGTTGACACAGATGTAGGAACATGAAAAGGACTTGATGGGAATAACTGTTTCATTATTTCAGACAAGGTCCCCACGGCAAAGATATATCAAACATCTTTCATTTTAGCCCTGCATGTGTTAGGGGGTTGTTGAGGTGTTGGAATATGATATGCAAAGCCTTGTTTTAGCCTGATGGGAAAGCCATGTCTTTCTCCTCAGGCATGTGGCCTGGGACTCATCCAGCATGCAGCTACAATGAAGGTTATATAACCTGGCCTAGGGAGCCACTAGATCCGAGCTCTGCGTGTGAGTCTTGAGTCTGGAGAGATTTCACCGGCTGATGGAACTATGTCAGGTTCGTATGAAAGGATCAGCAGTGTAATTTATTAAAATGCCCACAATGGGCTTGGAGGTGGTGGTGGTAGGGGAAACCAGCACAAGCTTTTGCTCCAAAACTGCCATTTAGAGGAACTGGCAAAGGGTCATAAATCCTCATCACAAGCACAATGTCCGACCTGTCATTCAGCTCTTATTGTGGAAGAATTTAATTAGAGCTGGACTCTCTGGGTGTTTAAATGGGATGAGCTGATCTGCACGTCAAACTATGGCAATGACAGCACTAGCATGTGACTTATAATGGCATGCATTTTCCAGCTATCAAGCTTATACACCGCATTGAACAATGAGCTTGTTTGCTGGAAAGGCTGGGATTCACATGAGAAATTAGCATATTAGTGATAATTGAAAGTTTATTGTGCTGCCTACATAATGCACTATATTTGACCTGCAATGGATTTCACAAACCTCCAAGGATGTATCTCACTGATGTATGTCTGTTGAAATTAATTGCATTTACTTAAACCCCACTGAGCATCACTGTAGGAACAAAGATCTATATATATCATTATATTCATTAATATTAAAAAATAGAGCAAAAACAACATTATGAAATATTATTTTGATTTAAAATAGTATAAAATGTAAATTAATCTGACTTTTCGGCAGGCATTATTCCAGCCTCCAGGGTCGCGTGATCCTTCAGAAAACATTCTTATATGTATATAATATAGCCTATGTACACTAGACAACAAAACACAATATGAGTGCAATGCAAGACACTTGAACTAAATTGTGTTTCACATCTAGATGAGGATAAACATCAAATTAGTAAGTGGGTAGGAGTGCTATGTTCTCTCTTTTTCACACTCACAATCACATATACTTTTATTAGAGTTGAAAAGAGCCATTTCATGGAGTGCTCAGATTCCTTAACTCCTTAATGTAAGATTTCCTTTATTCCTTTTTTTTTAATTCATGATTTGTTTGTGGTTTCTATCTCTAGAGTCCTTGCACAAAGATGCAATTAGCACTGATTACTGTCATGACTGCTGTAATTTCCAGTTTCAGAAGTTCTTAGACGATCCACTTTTATTTCCATCGGTTCCTCAAACAAACAGGTAGAATTCCCAAGTAATGCAAGCTCTCCCTGCGAACACCCAAAGCTTCTCCCTGCATTAATAGCTCCTCAGGAGAGGGCCTGTACATCAGAATTTATCTCCAGAGGAGACGAGCAAGCCAAATGAAGGCTCGACTTGAGAACAATCCTACCTTGCCATCTCATGAGGATGCTCGGAGAACATTAAGTGAAACATCAGTAATGTGAAAAATAAATGGGGGGATGCGAAAACCCCTTAAGAATTGCTGCACCAGCGATTCATCAGACCCCACCATAAATCTCAAAAACTCTCAGTTGGGGCGGAGACGAGAAATGTGTGAAGGAGAGAGAGAAAGATGGTGAGATAAAGAGAGAGATGAGGTGGCACAGAGGAACTTCCTCCTGCTGCTACTCTCTTTCCGTAACGGTGGATGATAAAATTGGCTCATTTAAGGGGAAATATATGGATGTGTTGTCTCTTTGGGGTGTTTTGTAGAACATTTAGGAGCTCATCTTCACATGAGAGCTCTTGTCTCCTGACCAAGCTGTTCTTCAGGCAAGGCTTTAATTGGGCTGCTGATGCTGTTCATTCGTTCTGCATTGGAGTTTTCCATTTAAAGTAGGCGCCAACATGATTTGGATAAAGACAAATGAAGTTTGTTCTATGCTCGGGAGCAATGGGATCGGTGTAATAAAGATGCATTAGGAGCTGGAGTAACGCGCCTTGGCAATGTGTCACACAGTTGCGGCCCATGGGAGAGGTGGGCAGGAGCAATCTCTCACTGCAGGCTCTCATTGCCTCTTGTCAATCAAATCTGTGCATATGATAATGAAGTTCAGCATTTTTGGTTCTGTGCTGCATGAGAGTAGCTCCTCTCGGCAGAACAAGCCCCATCTGTTATTTCAAACACCTAGAAATTACTGTCATGTAACTTTAGCGAATCCCATACTAATATCGGTGACAAGCTTACATGGATATCATTTGGCTTTTGTACAAAGAAAACAAGCAATGTTTGGGATTGAGCAACGAACAGCAGATAAAAGCACCCACTCCAGTCTCCATTATGCTAAGCTTGTTTCACCCACACAATAACGGCGGAGGATATTTCAGAGCGGTGAGCTTTAGGGCCTCTGCAGGACCTCCAAAGGCTGTGTTTTTTTTATGTTTGGATCAGGTAGAGCTGCGTGAACATTTTGCATTCGGCAGACACTTTTATCCAAAGTAACTTACACTGCATTCAAAGTGTACATGTGATCAACTCAATTTGATCAATTCCTGGTGATCAAACCCATGACCTTGGCATTACTAATACTATGTACTCTACTCTTTGAGCTATGGCAATGCATTTGTTTTTGTTTTTTTGTTTTTAGTTTTTAGCTTAAAATATTCATCCAGGGAGGAATTTTTCCAGGCTGTTTTATGCCTCATGACCTCTTGTCTAGGAAACAAGAACAAGCCTTTCTCTTAAACAATGATAAATAAATTTGAATAAACAAATCAGTGGTTACCGGTTAAAATGTCACATGCCATTTAACACTTCAGTGGGGCTGACTGAGCTGTCTGAAGATTGGATATGAGTCCAAATGTTCATTCCCTCTGAAGTATTTCCCATTCTCATTGGTCATTTGGGTTTGCCTGGCCTCATTTGCCGGTTAATTGCATTCTATACTTGAGCTAAAGACCTGTCATCTGTTTCTGTGGTCCCATTTATCTTACAAATAACCTACAGAAGGTGTGCTGCACCACCTCTCTATGCTAAATGAGAGACTTTTTGTATTCCGTAAATTTGGAGAGTGTTTGCCCCAATTTTCTTTTACTTATTCCCTATGTATTACATTAGTGACAAAGTGTTCTTGTTAAAATGTGCCTCATGTTTCAAACGTATTTTTAAAGTAAAGAACGGATGGATGCCTTCACAAAGTCTCCCCGGATTTCTGTGCTAGACTTGACAATTATGCATTTTTAATGTATGCGGTAGTTTCAGAAGCAGCGTGAGACTCCTTATTGGAGGTAGATTAATTACAGATACAAAACAATCTAACATCCTGTGCTGAGGGTCCATCAGCAGCTGCACCTCTCTTTCTGCAGTCTTCATCAAGACGATCTTCACAGTGATCAAGGAAGTGGCTAAATCAGAGGTCTGGCTGCCATCAAGCAGGCGGCGTCACACTGGGATGAGAAGCTGCAGACTTAACGTAACAGGTCGGGGAAGACTGGCATGTTTTATGTGACTATGAGTGAATTTCATGTGAGTTCATCTTTATTTCTTTACGTCCTCCTCCGATCGGCACTCATCCCGCTGTGCGCGCTGTCCCTATTCCTTGTAATTATGTAAATGACACATTAATGAGGTGTAATTCAGAATTCATAAAACAGCAGGGATAAACTGTTAAAAGACACAGCTTCTTAATGAGCGGGAATGTGTTTTTCATCATCGAACTGGCTGCTATGCTAATTGTTTACCTACCACTGTTTCTTAAATGCAGCACATTTATACCCAGGTCATAGATATTTATGACAATTTTGAATCACTTAATCAATCAGGTGAAATGTTAGCCATGCTAAATACCATCTGTGTTCTACCATCTCTACAGGAAGCAGCATGGCATTACAGCTTGCTAGCAGCTAAAAATGGTTGGGCGCCCAGAGCTTAACCTAATAAGTCACTAGTGTCAGTGATTTACCAACTCTTGCATATGTTTCAGAGCCCTCCTGTGGTTTAAGGGACTCTGACTGTCTATTGGCTGCCAATGAAATGAGCACAGTTTCAGTGTGGAAGTGCTGTTCTCATCTGGGCCGCAGGTCTGGCGGCTCACATCTCTTTTGGCGTTGGAATCCCTCAACGCACCCTTCCTGGACCCACGAGGACACCAGTGTGCATGCACGGGTAAGAGACCGGTGTCTCGAGGAGAGGCGCGTTTGGGCTTTTCGACAGTGGCCGTGATGAGGCTCCATTCACATCAGGTGTGCTTATCCAGCGCCCCTCTTCTCTCACACACCCACTCCTGTCAGGAGCCCAGGGGTGGACTGGCCATCTGGAGCACCAGGGCTTTTCCCGGTGAGCTGCTGGCCAATGTGGGCCGGCCCACCCGGTACACAAATATTGGCTAGCGGACCCCCACTTGCTGTTAGCATTCCATTGTCTCCCATTCATTTTTCCGTCACTTTGACGGTGAATAACGTCCCTAGGTTACGTATGTAACCCTAGTTCCTCGAGGGAACGAGACGCTGCGTCGATCGCATTTGGGGAACGCCTTTGGCAAGAACAACTCTGAATATCGTGTGCAATCAGTTCAATGGAAGAGCGTGACGTCACGGACGGGGTGACGTAGCGACCAGGAAGCTATAAAGGCACGTGCCACGCAGCTGGCTTCAGCTTCGAGTAGGGAAGCAAGCGCAGGCAGGGGTGCCGGGAGTATGGCTCGGCGACGCAGCGTCTCGTTCCCTCGAGGAACTAGGGTTACATACGTAACCTAGGGACGTTCCTCTTCGGGAACTCGAGCTGCGTCGATCGCATTTGGGGAACGATGTGCCAACGCTGCCAGACTACCAAACCCCTGCCTAGTGTGTATCCGTAGAGCACAGCTTAGGATGAGAGGACAGAAGAGCCAGGAGCGGCTCGCATATCGAGATTGTAAAATCTGGCAAATGTAGAGGGCGTGGACCACCCCGCAGCGTTGCAGATGTCCAAGAGGGACACACCTGCCAGGAAGGCCTTAGAGGCAGCCATACTCCGCGTAGAGTGAGCCTTGGCTCCCAAAGGAAGGGGAAGACCAGAGGACTCATATGACTCGTTGATAGCCTCGACTATCCAACGGCTAAGGGTCTGCTTAGAGGCAGGAGAACCCCTGTTAGTAGGACCGTAGCATACAAGCAATTGGTCGGATTTTCTCCACAGGGCAGCTCTGTGGACGTATGCGTCCAGTGCTCGCACTGGACACATACAATTTAGCTTCACCTGGTCTGGCTCCCGAAAGGGAGGAGGACAGAAGGCCTGCAGTACGACAGGTTGTGGTGTGACAGAGGGAACTTTAGGAATATAACCCGCTCGAGGGTAAAGAAATGCTTTGGCCATACCAGGGGCAAAGTCTAGATAATAAGGGGCCACCGAGAGGGCCTGGAGATCTCCAACTCTCTTTAGAGAAGTAATAGCCAATAATAGGGCAGTCTTAAGTGTCAGATGTCTGTCTGATATTTCTTGAATTGGCTCGAATGGAGCTTTGCAGAGAGCCTCTAACACCACAACCAGATCCCATGGGGGAATACGGGACCGTACTGGAGGTCTCAGCCTCAGTGCACCTCGGAGGAAACGTGTAACTAGGGGGTGTCTACCCAGTGACTGGTCACTGAAAGGGACGTGGTAAGCAGCTATGGCCGCCACGTACACCTTTAAGGTGGAGTGGGTCAACCCCGCAGAGAGCCTAGCTTGTAAAAACTCCAGAACTGTACCAACTGGGCAGTTAACAGGGTCAAGGTGGCGATCTCTGCACCATGAAGTGAAGAGTTTCCACTTCAGGGCGTACAGTTTCCTCGTAGAGGGAGCTCTGGATTGGAGTAGGGTCTCAACAACCTCGGTTGAGAGACCAGCTGCTAACAGATGTGCCCCCTCAGGGGCCACACCCACAGCTTCCACAACTCCGGGCGAGGGTGAATTATTGTGCCCTGCGCCTGAGAGAGTAGATCTGTCCTTATCGGAATCTGCCATGGAGAGCCGTCGAGGAGAGAAATCAGATCTGCGAACCATACTCGGCCCGGCCAGAACGGGGCTACTAACAACAGACGGACCCCGTCCCGGCGTACTCTCGCCAGAACTCCCGGGAGCAGAGCGATGGGGGGAAAGGCATACAGACGAAGCCTCGGCCAAGTCTGTGCCATGGCATCTAGTCCCAGTGGAGCTGGGTGAACTAGAGAGAACCAGAGGGGACATTGCGATGTCTCTCGAGTCGCGAAGAGGTCCACCTGAGCTTTGCCAAATATCTGCCATATCTGCTTCACCACCTCGGGATGGAGCATCCATTCCCCGGGCCTTGGCCCCTGTCTCGACAGCATGTCTGCTCCCACATTCAATCGCCCAGGAATATACACTGCTCTTAACGAGAGGAGTTTGCCCTGGGACCACAGGAGGATCTGGTACACCAGCTTGTACAAGGGGCGTGAACGCAGACCCCCCTGGTGATTGATATAAGAGACTACCGCTGTGTTGTCGGTGCGCACTAACACATGACAGCCTCTCAGGTCTGGGAGGAAATATTTTAAAGCTCGATACACTGCTAGCATTTCTAGACAATTGATGTGCCATGTCAGATGGCGACCGCTCCACAGACCGCGGGCAGGGTGGCCACTCATGACCGCACCCCAACCGGTGAGGGACGCATCTGTCGCTAGCGTTACACAGCGACCAAGAGCTCCCAGCACCGGGCCCTGATTCAAGAACCAAGGTTTCTTCCATATGTCTAAGGCACGAAGGCATCGCCGCGTGACCTGAATAGTTCGGAAAGGATTTCCCCTCGGGGAAAACCCCTTGGTCTTGAGCCACCACTGAAGGGGCCTCATGTGCAGGAGACCAAAAGGTATCACGTTGGACGCAGCTGCCATGAGCCCTAACAGTCTCTGAAACTGCTTCACAGTGAGTGACTGGCCTTCTCTGACTCTCTTGACTGATGTGAGGATCGACTCGATCCGAGCAGGAGACATACGTGCCTGCATCGTGGTCGAATCCCACACTACGCCTAGATAGGTGGTTCTCTGAACTGGAGAAAGTACACTCTTCTTGGCATTCAGTCTCAAACCCAGCTCCCCCATGTGTGCGAGAACGACATCTCGATGTCGAACCGCCATCTGCTCTGATTGAGCTAAGATCAACCAATCGTCGATATAATTTAGAATGCGGATGCCCTGCATACGGAGGGGTACCAGAGCCGCATCTACACACTTCGTGAATGTGCGGGGTGAGAGTGCAAGGCCGTATGGAAGTACTCGATATTGATAAGCTTTGCCCCCGAAAGCGAACCTCAGAAACTTCCTGTGTTGTGGAAGGATGGATATGTGGAAGTATGCGTCTTTGAGATCTATCGTGACAAACCAGTCCTCGGATCTGATTTGAGCTACAACCTGTTTGACAGTAAGCATTTTGAACTTCAGTGACATAACTGAGAGGTTTAACTGACGTAGGTCTAAGATCGGACGCAACCCCCCATCCTTCTTTGGAACTATGAAATACCGGCTGTAGAACCCGGATTCCCTGTCTAGAGGAGGGACCACCTCGATGGCCTCCTTCCTTAATAGGGTATTCACTTCTTGTTCCATAACCAGAGCCTGCTGGGGGCCGACGACTGTCGGTGTAACCCCATTGAATTTCGGCGGTGGACGGCCGAATTGAATAGCGTAGCCTCTTTCTACTGTGTGCAGGACCCATTGAGATACATTTGGCAGAAGTTTCCACGCTGCTCGAAAATGTACTAAGGGAATCAGTCTCTCGAGACTGATCTCTGGTGTAAGAGGCCCCCGAAGGGAAGGCGAGCTTCCCAGCTCCGCAACGCTCACGGGCGGAAATAACTGGGAGGGACGCTCGCGGGAGACCGCTGCGCCCTGAAACACTGGCAGGGTTGGCAGACCGGCCTCCGGAGGGTACCGGGGAGAGGCGGGCACCGTATACTGAGGTGGGAACCGCTCTGACCCCGTAGGGGCTACCCTCGAGGTCACTGGTAGCATGGCGTCAGGACCTCTTTGTCGAGGACTTCCTAGCTTCGATAATAGTACGAAGGTCTGATTTTAATCTAGGAGCCCCCGACTCAGAGCGTCGCTTAGACCCTCGGTCCCGGCGTGGGGGAGCACGAGTGGCGACGCTCTGCTTTTGAGCCTCGCGGTATGAGGAGCCTGCTAGTGGCGTGGGTATCTCCCGTCCAGATAACCCACAAGAGCGACAAGGGAGGAAACTCTGGAACGCCGCCGCCTGCTTACGGGCCTCCTGGAACCTGTCGACGACAGTATTGACTGTGTCGCCGAACAGGCCCGAGGCTTGGAGCGGGGCGTCCAGGAGGCAGAACCTGTCACGGTCTTTAATTTGGGACAGGTTCAGCCATAAATGCCTCTCCGCGGCCACCAAGGCTGCCATAGACCGCCCAATTGCGCGAGCGGTCTCTTTGGTGGCGCGGAGGGAGAGATCAGCGGTCCGTCTAAGCTCTGCAATATCGTCGGACTTGATCCCCTCTCCCTCGTCTACATCTCTCAACAGGTCGGCCTGATATGCTTGAAGGACGGCCATGGTGTGAAGGCACGCCCCTGCCTGACCTGCTGCCACATAGCCCTTGCCCACTAACCCTGATGTCGTTCTTAATGCTTTAGTAGGCAAGGCCGGAGCCTTCAGAGACGACGCCGAACCGGGTGACAGATAGCCCGCAAGCGTCTGTTCAACCCGTGGCATCGCTCTGTAACCACGCTCATCGAGCCCTGTCACATTCCCATAATACTGCGAATCAGGGCCGAAAAGACGGGTGGAATATGGGTGTTTCCACGACCTCGCTATCTCATCATGGAGGTCGGGAAAAAAGGGAAGGCTCCGGGCTGGAGGTGGTTGTCTGGGCCTGAGATACCGCTCATCTAATTTACTTCTCTGCGGTTCATGTTATTTTTGTGGGGGCCAGTCTATTTTTAACTTCTCGACTGCGCGAGTAACCACCTCCAGCAGCTCCTCATACTGGGGCGAAAGGGGTGGCGAATCCCTGCCAACTGTCTCCACATCCACCTCATCAGACGAAGAGAGGTGGAGTGTCGACCCCTCTCCCTGGGCGGAAGAAACCGACGAGCGTGCTTCCGATCCCAGGGTTTGGGCGCCAGATCTAGCAGATGAGGAAGGAGATAAGGACGTGCCCGTCTCCATTCCCTCTGCCAGATCTACCTGCGAACCCCACGAGTGCAGCAGCCGCTCTGCCTCAGCAGAAGCGGGGCCAGAGCCGCGGGGAACGCTGGCGAAGGCTCCCTCCTCGAAGAGAGCCCTCCGGGATCGAAGCGCCCGCATTGGCAATCGTTCACAATGCGGACAGTCGGCTCCCTCGAGAGCCGACTCAGCGTGCTCCGATCCCAGGCAAACCACGCATAAATCATGTGTGTCCCCAGCCGTGATGTAGCGCTGGCATGGAGGAACACACAGTTTATAGCGCGATTTGGTTTCGCCCTTCAAATGTCTCGTCTTAGCTTTAGACTTAGGCATCGTAGTCTAATGATACTGGACAGACAACAGTAAATAAGACTTACAAGACAGACTTAAGAACATGCACACACAGAGCGCTTGCTGAAAGACGCGAAGCTGAAGCCAGCTGCGTGGCACGTGCCTTTATAGCTTCCTGGTCGCTACGTCACCCCGTCCGTGACGTCACGCTCTTCCATTGAACTGATTGCACAAGATATTCAGAGTTGTTCTTGCCAAAGGCGTTCCCCAAATGCGATCGACGCAGCTCGAGTTCCCGAAGAGGAACTTTACATTTGAGGTGTTTAAAGACTCCATTCGTCCATTCATTATTTCTAAAGAAGCACGAAAATGTATAAAAGGCACCATTACCTTGTATCTTACATTATGGTCCCGTCAAAGCAGTTTTTGTAAAAAAAATAGGCTATTGATTGCATCATAACCTGCGACTCTCTAGCCCCTTTCACACTGCCATTCCGGCAAATACAGGGGTAAAGTGTTCCTGTAATTGTTCCCTGGTCGCTAGATTTGGCACTTTCACACTGCCAGTGATGACCCGGTATATGTGCGTGCTTTCACACACAACCCTTGAAGATCCCGTAACGACACGTGACATCAGCGCGTGACGTGTATTGTACGAGTCGACAACGCTTGGCACGTTAAACTTTAACTGAACTAAGCAAACGATCTCGACGTCAGCGCGGAAAGTGAGGAACTAACTGATCTCTGCTCAGTTTGCACATATGTTTTCCTGGCGAATGTTGATCTTCCTTCAAAACAGCCGGTAAAAGAGTCGCGCGATAACGCGCGTCATCACTTCGATACGGAATTAGATCTGGCTTTTGTTCACACAGCGCTCGTTCCGGATCGATTACCGCAATGTTACTAGGTCCCCGACCCGGGTTCGATTCGGTAATCAATTCCGGGACGTGGTTGCTTTCACACAGAAGGCGACCAGGCAATGTTACGGGAATATTGCAGGTCCGACGTGCAGTGTGAAAGGGGCTTCTGTCGCACATTAGAGAAATTACCATATGGACAGGAGGAGAAACTCGTAGACAATCTTTTATTGTCCATGAGGCAATCGAGGGGACATGGAGGCATAAAGTCAAGGGAGATAATTAATCAGAATACTTACCAAAATTTGCTCCTGTTCACGCACACCTTCTCTGCAAGATTCGGTGGGTGATTCAGATTTCTCTTGGCACATCTATTAGAAAATGTACAATTGTCAGACAGGTTGCTCACATGACATTTACGTCATCAAGCTCAATTTGAGTCTGCGCAGTACGCTCGACCCCCAGGAAGTGTGTGCTTCTAATTGACCTCACTTGTCTCCGTTGAATCTAATGGGGTCACTGTGACCATTTCTTTTAAACGGTTCTTGGTTCAGTGTACTGGTGATCCGAAAACCGGTGCAACCGGTTCTTGACTCGAGAAACGTTCCGGCAGTGGTCGTGTACGTTCGTTATCTGGCTGATACCGCGATATATATATCACGGAAATCATAATATTATATATCTTTTCTACGCGAATTGATGAGTGAGTCGATCGCGCGGCTGTTAAGGAGTGTGTTTTGTTTGCATGAGTGTTTTGCCCTCCCTCCCTGTTTAGTTTGGTTTACTCCATTGCTTATCTTGAAACACGTTCCCTTTCATGTCATCTAATTTACAGAGAGAGACAGACAGATTTATCCGGTACAGCGAATTTCTCGGAGGAGCAGGCCACTGTATGCGTTCACTTAAAACATAACCGACTGTGTTTACGAGAATACTTGCAGAGACAATTATTTTGAGATAATTTTGTGTGTATGTGTTCATTCAGAAGTTCCGATATGCAAAAGATGAACTAATTCTGTGTACGCACATTGTCTGAAATGCTGCTCTCGGCGCGTGCTTTGAATGAGTATGTGCATGCTCCGAAAACACGCAGATTGTTTAAAACGCTTGAATCAGCATGATTTAGAAACAAGTCCAAAAGATCAACTGAGATCCGTTTCACCAGTTCAAGCGAGTGAACAATGTGAATCAAGTTAGGAATTTTACATCACTATTCAAGATAGCCCATCGGCCAGGGCGGTGATACATTTTGGAGCCCGAGTGGAAAACACAATAACCCCGGGACATCTAGCTCGCGATTTTACGAGCCTTGCACCTTTAATCTATCCAGTTTCTGAACCATTGTTTTCCACACTGGTTTCTTTCAACAAAATAAATGATTATTTTAAACGATTGACTCAAAAGAATCATCTGTTCACGAATCGGAACATGAACTTGTATTACCGAGCCAAAGATGATTTATTACTGAACATCTCGAATGAATAAAGACTTTGAGTCCATCTGTAAAGCACATAAAGCTATAGTTTGACTTTATAAACTTATATTTCATGCATGATCCGTATGGATTTGTCAACTGAATGCAAACTGTTAAAATCCCCAAACTGTTTACTTAAACATTAAATTAATAAATTTCATTAAAACAGGGCTGGATCCGTTATGATGTGGTGGACTGCTGTGGGCCAGAAAGCCCATGGCAACTTTTTGGTCCCAGTCCGCCCCTGGGGTATATATATATATATATATATATATATATATATATATATATATATATATATATATATATATATATATATATATATATATATATATATATATAGCCCTAATGCACTGTAAGTCACTTACTTTGTACAAATGCCTTGTATTACAGTGGCATGTATCACATTACAATTCACCTTGTATACCGTTTCACTTAAGAAAACTATTCAACAATATTTAACAACATTTTAGCCCTGTAATTATTTAAGTGCAAATATTATGACAAAATGTTTATAACTTATTTTTTCTTATTTTTTTGTTTTATTTTATTTATTTATTTTTTTACATTAAGACCTCATAAAACATGCAAAATAAGTCTGAACTTACGATGTCATTGAACAGGTATTTTAGCCATAAATACTGTAGTTTGGAGGTACAGTAAGATGTTCTAAGAGTTCTTTGAGTAAAGGTGAGAAACATGTAAAAGGGCCTTAATATGACTAACATACTTTTTTTTTTTGAACTACTGTCATATGCTCTTTCATCAAGTCTTATTCTCACATTTCTTCACTACCCCAGCAGAAGCAGTGTAGTGTAAAAGTAGTGTTTTTGTGGTATCTATGATATTCACAAAGTTGTCAAGTATACGCTAAAAAAAGAGAGAAAGATGGTGGTAAATATGCCAAGAATTATGACTGATTATGACTCAAATTATGGTTCAGCAATTTTAAAGCATGCAGCACATATTGTTGTATTTTACAATCCTTTACAAAACACTTCACCGCACATAGCTTTAGTAAATCAATTACGTGTAAAAACGGCATGTATTAAAATAACACCATAAAGCCCTGTCATAGAGGATTGGTTTTAGACTTTAATTAGACAGGGTTAACAAAAGGAGAACGACCCATAGACTGCACCTATCTCTACTGTGACCCCAACTAAAGGGTGAATTCAGTGGGCTGTCGAATGGCCAATTCCTCATTTGATTAATGTGTCCATGTCCATGGGGTAATTCTGGCAAGGTTCTTGTCTGACATGTCTGGAAAGTCCAGCTGTATTCATAGCAAAGAAGCACTTAATTCAAATGAGCTGATCTGAATTGCAAATAAAGCAAGTTTAAAAGGGCTAAGGTCTGTGAGCATGTGTGTCAGAGTGTACGTGTAGTTTGTGCACACGCTTTGTGTGATTGGGGTGTGTATGTACAAGCATCACTCTGTGTGTCATGCGTATGTTGCGAGATGAAATGCAGAGAGAGCTATACTTCACTTTGTAGCTATGAATGAAGTCTCAGGACATTTTCCAAGCATTACTTTGCAGCATACTTGACATATATTGCAGTGTTGCCCTCTGACATGTTTTTTTTTTTTTTTTTTTTTTGTGTGTGTGTGTGTGTGTGTGTGTGTGTGTTATTATTTTACCTGCTCCTTTTAGAGAGACACTGTGAGAAGTTCTGTTCTAATCAAAATGTAAATTGCACCGCATCGTTATCTTATGATGTGTATTGCACTCCTCGGCCCTCTTCTGTCAGTCCTCCACTGTACAGCTGAAATTGTACTGGAGTGCATTTGAAATTGCACCTTGCCAATAAAATCTAATATTTACTGATCCCCTAAAGTGTCAATGCCATCTCAGACTGCCATTAAAACACCATTATATGATGCCTGAAGCAGATAATGATTCCAAAATGAGAGCTGGCAGCTCACTGGTATGCTAATAAAAATCAATTAATAGTGAAGAATTCGGATGGATTGAGCAATGATATTTTGTGATTGTTTGGATGGACAAACATTTATAGGCTGACTGTGGCAGAGTGAACAAAATGAACAGTGCAAGCACAACAACATACTAATGATAGAAATTATGTAGTCTTTATTCAGTGAAATGCTCTACACATGCAATTACAGATGCATGTTTTGATTTCTACGTGACAGAGGAAGATGCAACAGAATGCAAAGTCACAGCAGAATCAATATAACACTTGCATATCGTCAAGAGATCTGTTATATAGCACTTCATCTGGAAAGCAACAAATGTTTGATATGCAACTTAAGAAAAATCACAAACATATTAAAAAAAAAAAAAACATTTGACAGGAAATGCTTAACTTATTGCAGATGAGCAAATGCTCTAAAAATAAATCTTCCAGATCAAAACAAGCATGTAAACTACTCGCAATACAGAGGAAAATGGTAACATCGTCAAGCAAACACAACACTGAGTCACGATCATGGACTTTCTGTTCCTTTTGTGTTTCCCTATTTTGGTCATGTCCCGTTCCTCGTTCTGTTAATTGATTGATCCCCACCTGTTCTCCATTCCCCTGATTACTTTCGTTGTGTTTAAATATCCTGTCTGTTTAGTTCCTCCTGGTCTGCAATTGAATATGTTATGTATCCTGATGTTATGTCCTGAAGTTCTGATGGTTGAAGATTTGTGTTAATGAACCCTTTTCTCCTGTGATAATTAAAATACTCTTTTGATTTATATCCTCCTTGTGCGTTGTATGTACACTCCAGCATAAACGTGTGACAGAATTGAGGACCAAACCGTGAGTTTAGTGGTGATTTTCTTTCTTTTTTGTTCTGTTTTCTCCCTCTCCCAGATTGGCTATCCCGAAAGTCCGACTCCTGTGCCTGGAGCAACTAGAGCATTCGCTGGAGGACCACACCAGGGACCACACCTGGCGTGCCTTACCAACTTCCCAGACCGTTCGCTCTGTACTTTTTATTACACCGGCTTGAGTGAGTAGTGTAAGGCACGCCTGCCAGCGAAATGTCCCAGAGAGGATTTTGCCGCCTTCGTGGAGTGGGTGCTGGTGAATAACGGATCCCCGTTCACCATCGGATCCGCTGAGGAGGATATCTCCAGCCCCACTCCCGAACCAGAGACCAGCCAGCTGTAATCCCACTGCACGGAGAAGCTGCCTGAGCTCTCCACAGACGGAGAACCTGAGCCCACCACAATGGACCCAATCATCAACATGGAGCCTGAGCCTCTAGTAGTGTCTGATCAGGTGTGTGAGCGGTCAACACCGTGCGTCGGGGTATTGCTGGTGAGCATCAAGGGCATGGAGGAGAGTCCTGCCCACACTTCTGCAACAGAAGGTGAGCTGAAACTGAAACCATTAATTCCTATGTAGAGGAATTAATGGACATTTTTTCGAATGGACCTTATAGACTGGCTCATTGAGGTATTACCCAAGTCCCCAGTGTCTCGGCTGGTACCGCACAGCCCTGAATCTCCCATGTCTCCAGTGGTTCTGTCCAGCCCAAGTCCTGTGTTTCCTCCTAGCCTCCCTCTCCCACCACCTCCTAGCACAGTCAGCTCCTCTGCTCCATTTCTGCTGGTTCTGTCCAGCCCTGATCCGCCTGTGTTCCCTCTCTCGCCTCCTCATAGACCAGCCGGTTCATCAACCTCATCTCCGCTGGTGCCGGTGAGTCTTGCAGCTCACCCTCAGTCAGCGCCATCTAGGCGTGATGATATACCTGGGCTCCTCATCCACCGGCGCAGTCTCCATCAGTCGACCCCCTGGTGTTGACTGCTCCTCTTCCACCATGGCTCCTCCCGCCGTCGACTCCACCATGGGTCAGCATCCTGGCTGGTCTCTAGATGACCATCTGTCTTCTCTTGCTTTGGGCTCCTCCCTCCATCCACTCCACCCTGGTTCCACACTTCTTCTCCATTGCCTGCCCCATGCCCACCTCCAGAACCCCCACCCTCCCTCCGCTGGAATATCTCTTTCGGTATGAGGATGCACTGTTCCGAGAGGGGGCGAACCGTCGTCATCATGGACTTTATGTTCCTTTTGTGTTTCCCTATTTTGGTAATGTCCCATTCTGTTAATTGCTTGATCCCCACCTGTTCTCCAGTCCCGATTACTTTCCTTTTGTTTAAATACCCTGTCTGTTCTGAGCCAGTGTTCCTAGATTGGAAATGTCCAAGTGTCGTACCGGAAGTTCAAAATTACCGCATTTGGAAGAAAATTATCGAACACGAGTCAAAAGTTATTTATCTATTCTAAACAACAACATTTTGACACGACCTGCAAATTACCACAATAGATAAGGTGTATTGATGGACGGAAGCAGTGAGACAAAATATCCATTATTTCAGTGTCTGTCTGCATCGCAGCACATGTTAAAACATATTAAAATGATTTTTAACACTTGCTTTGTCGCGTCCAGTGAAAAAGGAATTTAGCTGCTGCGGCGTGGTGCAGTTAAATCCACATCTGAGCCGCTGTCATCGGAAGACTGCGTGCTTCCAGATGTTGATGGGGTTATTGCTGTCATGGACTGCGACATAGTGCTCGTTGGCTTTAAAGCAGAGCACCCTTCTGCATTCCTAACACAATCTGAGGTTCACACGAATGCATTTAGAGAGTGTCTGTAATGAGGTGATTTCGTGTATGATTAAATAAGTCCTGTGACTGCAACTACCATCATTTAAATATTCATTAATATTTGAAATTATCGTACATTACGGGATTTTTTTAAATTATTGATCGTACATCATACAGAGGTGAACATTATCGTACAAATACGATAATTATCGTACATCTGGCAACACTGTTCTGAGCCTGGCTTCCCTTCTGATAAGCCAGGTTCCACCCCCCTACCTGGAGGGTACCATTAGCAGGTAAGTATTTTATCTTACACTCTCATTTTAAACTATAAACTTCACATAAAACATCAATCGTATGATAACACAAAAACCATTAACCCATTATTAAAATGTATACTAATAACACAATTAACATTCAATATAATGTCCCTTTTTCTGCAGAAAGGACAACACAGTTCCCCACACAGAAAAAACAATGGTCTCATCGGACTGCAATCGCATTGGGCTGGCGCGGCGCAGGCAGGGATGTCAAAAGCGGACACCGCTTGATCATTTGGTTTGGCCGGTGTAACGCGTAAGTCCGACTACTCCTAAACACATACACAAGACAAGATGAACTAAAACTAAAACTTTAAACTAACAACAGAGCGTCTGTGTCATTGATTCGGGGTATGTATACTGTAAAGGAGATGAAGAGAGTGTGAAATGTCCGTGTGCCATTCCGATTACGTGTGCACCCGCTCTCCGATGGCGAAACAGCTGGGGTAGGAATGAGGTATGTGTGTATGTATATGTATTTAAATGTGTGTGCCAGTACTGCCGTTCCCACCGGTGAAGATCAACTCTTCACATAGTTACTCAAAAAGACAGATGGTAACATTGTAAATGTATGTATGTTTTGTTTAATTCATTAACAATTGACTAAATGAATCAAAGCGAGCTCAAAATAACATTTACTCATTTAATTACTAAATCAATCATTGTTTGTGAATGGGTCTTCAAAATAATTATTCACATTTAAAAACAGTAATTTCTTTTGTTCCTAAATGAATTGATATATATATAAAAGATGTTGTTGCCACCTACTAACATAATAATGTAATCCGGAAAATGTTTTGCCAAAAAATTGCCACGTATATGTAGTAACCGCTACATTAGAAAGTTTTCCTATTAATCCCCCCAGTATATCAAGTGATGGATCATCATCATGTAGCACATATCTGAGCATGTTACAATTTATCAATAAATATATCTGCACATTTATAAGAGTAGCATTTTACTCCCTTTCCCTCTATCACACAACCAATGTGTGATTAAACAATGTTTTAATGTAACGTTATAACAATGCTGACTAGATGATCAATGCCACAGCACGCAGAAACACAGCAGCCACATAAACTACACACTGTAATCATCCCCCTCGTCAGCCTTCCATCAAGTGATTTCAAAAGTGATAAATAAAAATAGGCAGTTTAGCCATGGATTGCCTGTTAATCGTTTTGGCATTTTTGCTCCAATGTGCCGTGCATTTCTTCCAGAGTAGGATTTGCATTTGCATGTTAATGAAGGTTAAGGGCAGAAGCCACTAATTACAATCCAGCAAAGTTCTGCCTAATGGTCCACTAAAGACACAGCATAGTTCCCATAATTCCATTATGCAAATAGCACCAAGGGTTGGAAGCCCACAACCTGGGCAGACCTTAAAGGGACCCCATGTCTGGCATCTGCCAAATGAATACAAACTCTCCAAGCTGAATTACTGTGGCACAGCAGGGATGCTGGGAATTCACTTTAATTCATAATACTGAGTAAACATTAAAGCTTTATGCTTAAAATAACAGAGAATAAAGCATCTCTTAGACACCCTGAATGTCAGTAATTGCACTATTTGCAACTGATAGTGCAATATACTCCTTAGCTGACTCCTTCGTATGTATGTGTTAAAAAAAAACGGACAATAACAAGAGGGGGAAAAAATAAATAAAAATAACAACAACCTTATGATACACAATTTAATGTTTGATACATACCCACACATATCCAGAAAAACAACACACATTTCACAGCTCCGGAAAGCTACTATGAAAGCCAAATAAAATAATTAAGCACACCCCCCCCACCCCTCTCAAACACTGAGGAACATATGGCTCAAGTTCTAAAGTAGCTTCAGAGACATAATGTAGGGTGTCATTGCCAGGGACTAGTGGATGCTATGGCATGACAGTCACTAAGCTAAGTCCATAACCCCGCGCATCTGCCTCCAAGAGAGAAATCTTTCATCTGAACAAGTCCATATGGCCAATTATGAGAGACATCCAGGGAGAATATTTGGCTTTATTATTTTTGTTACCTTTTAACTGCCAAGGGAAGAGGTCTGCATAAAGTTTGTTTAGAGACAAAAAGTCAAGACAGTTTAAGGGTATTATAAAGCATTTAAGGTATTTTTAGGCAAAAAAAAAAAAAAAAAGCTAATTCTACCCTTGTGAATAGGAAAAACGGGTTTCTGGCCATACAACTGTTAGAAAAAAAAAAAAAAAATAAACTGAGTAAATAAATACTATATAAATGTTAGTACAGTCAAATTTGATCACTTCAATGCTTTAGACAGCAGACTATTCATGATTTAACCTTGCTAGCAAAGCAGGGTGAACAGAGGACTCAACCCTGAAGCTAATGTTTTTCCCCCATAAAAAAAAACCCAAGCATCTTTACCTAGCACTGCTACTATCGGTTGTGTTTTCATGCATGTTTTCAATGTTTTACAGTCTAATGCCAGACCGTTTATTCATTCATAACAAGGATATGACTGTGCAGTTGAGCACACATACAATTTTGCAATAGGAGTGGGTTATTGAAAATGATGTAATACTTCCTGAGGACTTGCAAATCCTCTCTGGCCAAAAATGCAATACACTGTATTGAAGAAAAAGTCGAGTGCATTATAGTTATAATAATTTAGATGAGCCTTGTGCATGTTACCTTGTGTTTAGATGTCATACATTTGTACGTTTTACTGAATACTGAAGTGCAAAGTTCTTCATGGTTACAAAGTATTTACTTTGTATAAAGTAAATAATAAAAGAGAGAAAAACCGCCTGAGACCAAGTGCTTATTCCCTGTCTTTTGACCAGCCAACAAGTGCTGGCCTTTAGAGACAGCTACTTTCACATCCTTGTAGGTGATAATAAATGAAGTATTCTCATAAAACTTTATAGCAACATTTTTTCTCAGCCAGGCATCTAGAGCAATGTCCTTTTGTCAGAGGAATCACAAAATGTGTATGGACTGGAGAAAATAGTCTATGCAAATGGTGATGGAATTAATTAGCAATAAAATAATGGTGATCAAAAATCATTGGCAAATCACAGCTAGTCCCTCCAGGTTAAATAGTCGCACAATTAAAACTCAATAAAAACACAATAAAGCTGAAAATAATGTGTCCACTGCAATTACGCAAATGTTAAATCCAGCGAGTGACAAACGTAACACTAGGTGAGTATTGCATTGAATTAATGTTGCAACCAACTTGCAAAAGCGGAACCGTATTTGGGCACAAACAGCTCCCTTTTGAGTAGCTTTATCCTTGCAATTTAAAAGCAAAATGTGCAATCTCCCAGGAATTCCCTTGGAAACAAATCGACAATAACAACGGTTTTATCCAAAGTGATCTTGAACAAACCTCATGGAGTATGCATTTTCACATTGTTCAAGGGCAATGTGTTTTAAACAATAAAGGCTCTGGTGTCACTGTAAATGACTGGATGGCACTGTCACATTAAAGGCGGCAAATGAAAAAGCAGGAGAAAGAAGGAAACGGCTCACCTCCCTCCCCTCTCGTCTGTAGTCTAACCACACATACTCTAGGTCTCAACTTGTTAAACCTGATGTGTGATGCTGGGTGAATAGCAATGTGCTTACACTCAGATGCTGTTGCTTGGTTCAATTCAGTGGAGTCATTCTCTATTAGAGAGGGATGAAGAGGATTCGTCCTCTATGACATTGACTCAGCTGCCATTATCACGGCCGACGGTCCATGCTAACTGTTCTCTCTTACCCAGTTTCCCTCACTTCTGGTGCACAAGTTATTCTTTCAGTGTTTTGGATCTACAGTACTACATGACTTCCATTCGGTGGTGTTTGTGCTCAACAAGTTTTATTGCTGTGTGTGGTGTAAATTATCCCGTACTATATCTATTTGAGATTATTTTACATGCAGTTGGAGTCACAATTTGGAGAGCGTGCTGATACCGAGATGCTGGGAAAATACGTTGATTGATCGCAATGGAGTGATGTAAATGACATCAGCATGTGTGTTCAGTAGCATAAAAATGAGGTTATGATTGATTCTTCAGATGAGATCTGCCTAGGGTTCATTAAGCCACAGATCTGATTAGCGCATCTGTAAAATGGCCTATCAACAGAAAGTAAAAGCACTTACATTTCAGCATTTTTTTTTTTTTAAACAACACTTTAAACCTATTCATAAAACATTATTTAACACTGTAAATATACGTTCTTGGAAGATTGATTCCTTACAGTAAGGGAACAGGCAATATATGTAAGAATAACGTTTGAGAGCTCTCTTTGAGAGATTTTATAGCACATTTTCTAAAAGCTAATAAATGTATGCAGTAAATCAAATAATGTAAGGTATTACTTTCAATAGAGGAAAGCAGGCTACACAACCAGCAGTAATTCAGCAGCTCTTTCATTTATGCTGTTGGAAATGAATCAGTGAAGAGTCGGTTATCGCGTGATAAGTTTGGCTGTAAAGAGATTAAGAGCTCTAGGCAGAGACGAAAGGCTGGATTAAATCTGCGTTAAACAACCTCTTGTGCGACTTCAGTGCTAATTCAAATTCTGTGTTTTCCACCTTTTGTGCGCCTTCTGCTTTCAGGCCTCGGAAGAAGATAACTACTCTCACTGAGCTAAATTCTACTCATCGGTTGAGGCCTTCTTTTGTCAGAGCTCTTTGCGTAGCATTTCCCCACTTTGTGCTGGCGGTACCGACAAATCTTCTGACACCAGGTGCTGCTGAAGCTGAAAAAAGATCTCTAACAGGCCGCTAACAGGACCTTCCTCTCGAGATGAAATGGACTTTTAATAATGGCCTCCATGCAGCAGATTCCAGAAGCAGGAAACTTGTTAAATTTGAGCTGGGTCACATCTCCTGGTGTCCTTTGTAATGCCTTAACCCTTCAAAATTGGGTTGTAATCTGGGCTCATCCGAAGCGCTTTCATACAGCTGTAGAAGAGCTGTAGGGTAGCAACTTTTCCACCCCAACACTTTAAACTCCTCCCCCCAAAAGGACGGCTTAATGGTGTCAGCGTGAGGGAAGAGGTCTCGACTCTTGTAACAGAGCAAAATCTTAGTCCCATCATCCTCGCTGTGTGCTGTAATTGCAGGAATGGTGTCAGCACTCAGCAAGGGAAAAGAAAAGGGAGGGAGACTGCGAGGGGAGGGACGGGGGCAGGGGTTGTGAAGAAAGAGAGTGAAACGAGAGGCTCAGCTTCAATCCACTTGACCGAGCAGGTCAACGGAAATAAATGACTTTCCCCTGACCAAGGCTGGAGCTCTCTCATCCGCTGTGACACTGCTGCCATATCCCTCCGTCAAGGACAGGAGGGCTCACTTGACTGCAGTCAGACAGAGATAAAACAGTGAAGCTCTCAAATCACTGATTAAGTCTCCCTCTCTCTGCCCAACATCCTCATCAGTCAGGAGTCTTTGAGATGGCATTTTTAAGAATATTTGTATAATTAACATTGGGCTAATGGAACACATGTGGTGCCTCTGCATTATAAGGCATGCAATGTGTTTTTGTGTGGGTGCGTTTGTGTGTGTGTTGTTTGACGATGGATTGTGAAATGGCTGCCGCATGCTGTGCTTTGCTTTGAAACTAAAAGGGAAGTTTTGGATGAATTTGAGGAAAGTTTATGTAACTTTCATTTCCGACTGATCTTCTGTATTCTTCGCCCAACCGATGACAACTCCTTCCTAACCATAGAAGGTGAAAGAATGTACAGGTTGATAAACAAATCCTTCTGCACATCTGGAGATGTAAGTGGTGTGAAATGTGTGAATACTGAGCAGATTTTTATCTTGTGTGCACCTTGTTTACACCACACTAGAGGGAGTCTCTCCAGTTCCCACCTGAAAAGACCCTGGCAAGGGCAGCCGTGCCAAGTGGCACAACAGATGGCCCTGTGCTCACCATCATTTCCTTTCGCACAATGCTTCGGGAGCACAGAGAACCCGCTGGGAGAGGAATCAGCAGCCTTCCTCTATCTGACCAGCTGAACTCAGAAGCCACTTCGTAAATACTCATTATTTTATCAAAGTCTCCTTGTCGCTTCACGAGCGTTGAAGGACAAAGGCTATTGTGTAGCTGCTGCAGATACGCATTGCATTTCCTGACTCGTTATCCATCCTGCAGTCCTGCTGCCAGGAAAGCTGATGCTGCTTCCATTTGGAGTGTTTTGCCCTCAATGCTCTGGCTGCCACATGTATGGGCTGTTTCATGGATTGCCGGTGTACCAGCTGGAACAGCTTTTTAGTTGCACACCTAATCTCCATTGTTTTTCCCTCAAGCAACCAGAGCTTGACTCATTTTCATACATTCTGTTACAGTTTCTTGAAATGTTTTTATGCCGCTAGCATTTAGGTAGTTAAAGGGGCAGTTCACCCACAAATAAAAATTATGTCATTATCTATACATGCTCATGTCATTCTAAATCTGTATAATTTATAAATTTTTTCATACAATGACAGTCAATTGGGTTCAGTGTTGTTTGGATCTCAAAATACATTCCACAGGCAGAAAAGATAGAAGAAGAAAAGAAGAAAAAAAAACTTACAGTACAATAGCAAATCATGGCAGACAACCCTAGTGAAAAATAAATACTAAAATGTATTGTATATGTAAATGTATTCTATGTTAAGTATGCAATACAATGCAATGCCCTGCAATTGTATCTACAGTACCCTGCAATGATGGTATACTAAACTGGTATTCTTAATGTCTGCTAAACATTTTCTTTTTTACTTAAAGCACTTTAATTGTGCAGAAGTAGTGCTGAAGTCCAATTATAATCAGTAAATATATTAATAGATTTCAACTATGCTCAGTAGGGAATGAATTTAAAAGTACTTATTTATTATTTTTATTTTATTTATTTATTTATTTTTATATTATTATTATTATTTTTTTTATTTTTTTTTACCAGGGAATGTTGAGCAAATGATCACAGGGTTTTTAACACAAATTAAAAATAAAAACCTTTGTATAAACTAAAGTTTAGATTTATTTCCTCAAAGGCAGCACTGGTATAATCTGCCTTCTTCAATCACATGTAATGCATTAATTGTTGTTTTGTGTCCCGTGTCTTTGAAACCATCTTTTCCACTATATCTCATTGGATGCACAACAGGTCTGTGCCAAGTGGTCAGACTTTTCCCAGATGGCGGTCATCTGCTTGCAATATTCTCATTCATCTGTTGTGCTGCATCCTGTGAATCTTTTGAAGCTAAGAGTAACCAAGTGAAGGGTGGCAGTGGATATGCATATGCCGTTTCATGTCTCATGATTTATGTATAGCTGAAACCAGCAGGACATTTATATTAAAATATCTTATTGGTTTATACTGAATGTAGGCTAGTCAAGTATGTTGAATCGGGGGGTGTCAATCAGTTACACATTTTGTCTGAATTATTAAGATGATATGTTGCTAAGAGGATAATATATTGATATTAAATGAGCAAAGACTCCAAACTAATGTATATATGTCAGAAACCAAACCTTTTATGGGCAGTGGCAAAAAAATAAAAATAAAAAACAAAGCTAAATAAATAAATACATTTTGGTCACTTATCTATTTATCACAAGACATGTTGGGTAACCAATAGCATTTGAAATAATACAAAATTATGTATTCAGTCAAGTTTAGTAATTATTAGTCAGTTAAGTATCCATCTGCATCTGTACATAGATGTATATTTTCTGGAATAGTTCTATGAATGCTATCCTTTAAGAAGCCATGTCAAGGTGACACAGCAAGTCTTAGCACGCCACTGCTGTGTTTTCTAAATGTTTTTCTATGTAAACATAGAACTAGACAGACATTTTTGACCTCACTGTTTTTCAAGTGCCTCACACATGCCTGCTGCAATTGTAGCACAGCGTATCGATGTTAAAAACAGCAGACCAGTCAGAAAAAAGCAAAACGGGGCAAACATCACAAGCATACAGATCATTTGTCAGCAACTTTATTACCAGGATAATTATTTGATCTGCTTGGCTAATTATTTATTTGTATGTATGTATGTCTGTATGTATAATGGATGTATTATTCATTCATTCATTCATTCATTCATTCATTCATTCATTCAGATTCCATCTCTTTAAAGTGGTTTAGCATGTCTCGAGACCTCCCTTACTTTGCCATCTGTGCTGTTTCCTTTTTTCTTTTCTTTTTACTACATATTTCTGTGTGTTGTTCCATCCCATTCCACTGTGTTCTGTTCAGCTGCTTTTAAACACAAGACCATGTCTTATATAGATATGACCTTTCTCATTCTGTGCTGCCTGCTTTTAGTAAGTTAGACAAGGTGCAAAAAAAAAAAAAAAACAGGAGATTGGAATGCTTAAATTGCTCTGATGGTATGAAATGTCCTCACCACAGAACGTGAATGCAGACCGAGGGAGAAGTAAATGGTTTTTTGTTTTATTTTTTATTTTTATTTTTTTTTATTTTTTTGCAATGGACTCTACATACAATCATGTCCATATTTTACCTCAATTCCCACCACAACTTCTTCTGTGTATTGAAATTGTAAGCACAAAATTAAAACTCGACGGAGTGTCACACAACAGGATAAAGCAATAGTTTCATGATCCACTTTATTGAAAAAGATATTTAAAGCTTCCAGAACTAATAATTACAGTTTTTTTTTTTTTTTTTACATACTGAAATGTTATGTTTAGCCTATAATATAATAATAATGTCAATAATATACTATGTACTATAGTATAATATAATTGGCTGTGATCGACACAGTAAAGTGAAATGAAGTGTTTTTATCCTCAGCCGACAGTCTGGTGTGGTATATTTGAGGCAGCATGATGTTCTGTGCATTCATTTCCCTTCAATTAAGCTTTTCTATATAAATCTAAGATCTATTCTCTGTGGAGAATTATAAATCTAAGAAGGCTCTTCAAGCATCCTCTCTCGCCTGAAACGAATGTGTTAGGCAGCACTCTCAATCGCACTGTGAAATGATGTGGGCTGATTGAGTCAATTACTGTCTTACTGTTAATTTATTTATATATTTGTTATATATAACATTCTATTTCTATATGTCAAAAGAGGGCAAGTGTGAGAAAGGATACTGAGTGGGAAGACAGAGCTTCACCAGATTTCACAAAAACCCAGTCAGAAACTTTCTGTCACGGTTGAGAGGGAAAAAATGGAGAGAGAGCGCGAGAGAGAGCGCGAGAGAGAGAGAGACAGAGAGGGTGCAAGAAGAAAGAAATTCACCCGTTCTTTGCTTGGTGTATAAAAGCCTCAGAGCTCACTGCCCTCCACTGTTTAGATTTAGGATTTCTGCACAGCCCCAGTAAAGCGCTTTAGGGCTCTTTTCCCACTGTCGACAAACCCATGTTTCTAGGTCAACCCCTCCCTCTTCCAAAATGTTTTATGAGCCTGCATTAAATGTACATGTCCTTGTCTTATTTCATCTGGGAACAGAGAGAATGCAGCCACAGCAGTGCTGATAGTTCCTCTGTCTGTCTGTAGAGGGCACATAAGGATGGAGAATGAGCCTATACGTCAAAAAAAAAAAAAAAAAAAAAAAAAAAAGGCTTTAAATGCGTTTGGTAACTTCTCATAAGTTTGATGAAGAGCAGAATAGCTGTGGTTCTAACAACAGATAATCTCAGAATGTATCTGGGTAGAGTTGCATATCAAATGTGTATGGCCACATTCTCACATAAAGGTAATATATGTATTCTGTCCATCATCAGTAGCTTCCATCTTCTATTAATTATGTAATTTGTTCAAAATGTTTGGGGAAGATTGATTTTGATAATCTCTAATGCTATAATGCTTATACTAGAAAAAGCAATGTTACTCACTCCAATCATACTCTAACATAATTTTCCACATAAACTCATACATATTAATAAGACTTTCAAAACCCTCTCTGCTATATAGCATATAGTCTTTGCATAGCTTTGAATGTAGGCTCTTCCAGAACCCATTCAACAGCATACAGAGCATGATTCACTGATAATATTTACTTTCAGATGGTTCACTCCCTCAAGCCTTGTTTGTTCCCTCAAGTGCCAGGGATGCTGCATTGTGTGCCTCCTCATGAAAGGAACACACTGTTCCCCACCCCCCTCTCTCTCTCCAAATATCTGGCAGACACAAACCCAATGTAGTTCTGCACCCATCAATTTTAAAGAAAAATAAATCGGAATTAAATGAGTATAACCCCATTTCTTTATTAATGATAGCAGACTTGGAGTCTGTTATTTCTCTGAGACCTAAGTGTAAATTTGACTTTGCAGTCTCTCTTTTTTTTTTTTTTTTTTTTTTCTGTCAAAGTTGCACTTAAATGTTTGAATGTCATTAAATTAGGAAAAAAAAAAAATAAAAAAAAAAATATATATATATATATATATACACGTATATATATATATATATATATATATATATATATATATATATATATATATATATATATATATATATATATATACTTTAACGTATTTTATCACTGACAAGGTGGTTTATAGTGGATGTACTGCATGAAGTCAGTCTCAAGTTTACACAGATGTCGTATTTGTTCATTATTTGTTCAATACATTATGTCCTGATTTTGAATCCAGTATGGTTATTTTTATATATTTTTAAACCTAACAAATAGGTTAAGTTTAATAAATGTCACTTGGCTTGATACATTTCTATAATGCACAACCATTACTAAATTGAGCATGGCAGAAGTGTCCCAACAGTTTCGCGGGGATGCTACGCATTATTTAATTATGTTTTTACTTTAACTATTTTCTCTCCCAGTTTTGTTAATCATGATCATCTGTTGCCTAAAATGATTTAAATGCATGTAACCATGCTATGCGTATCAGGAGCTGGCTGCCAAAGCAGACACTAGTAATTGGGATTGTGCTAGAAGGCAACAGTAACATGAATATAGTGATGCATGGGCCAGCTGAGACTGACCTTTATAGGGGATGCTCTGTTGGACTGTCTGTCACTAGTGACTTCAATGCCCCCCAGTTTTAGGGGAGTAATCTGATTTCATTCCTGCCTGTTCAAAGAGCATTTTGCATTAAGGGCACCTTAGCGTGAGATCACAGGTCTCACGTCTAATCAGACCATAAGCGACAGTGCACAGGAAGATAAGGCCAGGTGAGTGCTACCTTTGGCTGTTACAGCAAAACATTCCCAGCAAGAGGACAGCAGGTAGCCGACTAAGCGGTTTTGGAAGCAAAAATACAGAGCCAAAATAACAAACACAAAGACAGAGAGGCTGGAGTGGCTGCATATGTCTGGAAATACTATTACTGCAGCTATATTTTGCCAATGCCACAAATATAAAATATATTGTTGGAATATTTTAATAGTGTGTATATATTATATTTTTGTTGAATATTTTTTATAAGAAGAAGAGGAGGGGCAGGCAGAAGAGAATAATTAGATAAATAATATGTCATTATACACACACTACTGTTCAAAAGTTTGTAAGGAAGATAGTCACAGTATCACAGTTTCCACAAAAATATTAAGCAGCACAACTGTTTGATAACACATATACAGTAATACAACAACAACATTTCTGAAAAATCATGTGAGACTGAAGACTAAAGTTTTGTCAGTATAGAAATGAATTACATGTATTCCATATTTTTAAGCTATTAAAAATTATAATAGTGTAATTACATTTTACAATAATACCATTTTAGACTATCAAATAAATAAGAATGAACATTTAAAAATCTATTCAGATGGCAAACTTACAAAAGAAAGTAACTTAAATCTACTAATATGTAAACATTGATACGGTAACAGACACAATATGTAATATTCTGGATCCGCCGCACCTTGCATAAACATAACGTTTCTTATGCCAGAAGACAAACTTCATGCCCTCTTCACAAAGGTATGGAACAGCGTCACCTTAAAGCTAAAATAACTGATGACTCATTGAATAATTCAGAACATATTAGAATGTGCACAGTATATCAGTTCTCCCAGGACCGAGTTCCTAATTATGAAACTAAACTCGATCGAGACATAAATCCAGCCCACTGTGCCTCTGGTGTGCCGTGGATCTTCAAGTCAGCCTTTACTAGCTCAATCCTCCACACAGGAGCAGTAAAATTTCCAGAGGAGCCCAGAGGGTACCGTTAGCTAGCGTTCCTTAGACCCACTACCCAGCCTACACTCCGTCTCCATCAACCCTGTGTGGACTACTTTAATAGCACCCTTTAATGGGCCTTCCACATGCTTTACAACAGGACTTTATGATGGATGTTAGGGGAGGCATAATTGGGAATAATGAGTCTGTTGTTGGGTAGTATCACCCCCCCAGCCATCACAACACAATGTGCCAGAGTCACCAAACAGCTCTGTGTGTTTAGAGTGGCACAGTAAACCTGAGTGCAAATAATTAATGCCAAGAGATCCCTGCTCTGGCTTTATGCTAACCTTGTGGATACCCATCATTGGCTTCTCAGTGATTTTGATACAGCGCTGCTTCAATAATAATTTGTTTCCTCCAAGGTCAATTATAAGCTCATTGTGTAATCATGACATATAAATCACCAAATTTACTTCTAATATAGATGCTTAAACTGTGTACTGGCATAGATTATTCAATAATAAGATGATTTTGCTGTCCCATTGCGTTGATGATTCCCTTCACTCAGTCTTAATGAGAAACCTGAGACTGCTCCAAGGGTTTTATGAGGTCAAATCCATTCATGTTTCTAGCAGCACTCACTCGCTCCCTCCTTTCAACCCCATCCCCATCTTTTCCTCATCGTTCTGCACTCCGAAGCAATCAGAGACATGATACTGCACCTACAGCATATTATTCCTCCCTTTCTGACCTTTAATGAAACATGCATGTGCGCCGTTAAATCAATTACAGCAGCCATTTTTCATTCCGATGTATATTTGTGTGTAATGTCTGTTTAAAGAGTGTGTATGAGGATATTCCAGAGACTTGCTTGTGGCATATTTGCTTTATAAGGATTTAGATGAGATTAGCGCCGTATTCAGTTTGACACAAATAAAAATGTATTGTCTTAATCTTAGAACAGTTGACCCTCGAACACCTACATGGACGAATAAAGAGAGTTCTGAGTCATTAAATAAAAATAATAATAATAAATACAATAATAATAATAATAATGTTATAGTAATATTCTTTTGTTCACTTGTCATGTAGGGTGACTTCAAGTTAACTGGGACATTACCCAGTCATCTTAATGGCAAGTATCCAACATTATCTGAATTCACCCATATACTAACTAAATTCATTCATTCATTCATTCGTTCATTCAGTTTATTATAACTTTAAGACACATTTGTGATACATTTTCTTTTGTTGGTAATTTTGCAGATTATTTTGATATGATCTTTGCTGACATGACTAGAAGATCTCACACAAAATGTTTTAATATTTCTGTTCACGTTTAATTAATGAATTAATTTAGACTAGATTTAAAAATGAGATATTTAATTTACAGTCATGGACTTTGTAATATATATTATATAGCTGCCAAAGTCAAAGACAAACATACCATAGTGAGTCAACATTTTGAAAGTTAATTTAAGAGGAAAACATATAAAGGAAAAACAAATTATTATCCATAAAAAAAAAAAAAAAAAAACAGTGCAGTGCAGTGAAAACAGTGACAACATTTGTATATAGAGGCATATATATATATATATATATATATATATATATATATATATATATATATATATATATATATATATATATATAAATATATATAAATCATGTGTAATTTTCATTAACATGTTCTGCAGTTTTATTTTGAACGTTTCATCACCTCTCAGTGCATCCCTCGCAGCCTTGTTTATATCTGTGCCAAATTAAATATGGCATCTACTGACTAAGGTACTTATTATACTACTAGCTAGACAAGTGCACCAATGCAGACAGACACATAAATGTACCAGTACAACATATAATTGCATGATCAAGTTTCCAGCCTGTACCTGAGGTGCACTTCTGCCCCACCTTTGCAAAAGCTTTTTACTCAGCTTCACACACACTTATGCAAGCATGGACCCACACACACACAATGCTCCAGAGAATTGCACAGGGGACTGTGATGGAGTAGAGTGGCAAGGTAGAGAGACAGCGTGAGCAGCTCAAGGAGTTCATGTGTGACACATCCCCCTCAGAGCTGGTGGAGGGGCAGCCACATGAAACCTATTAGCACGGGCGTCTGTTAGAGTGTCATTCTATGGCACGGTCACCTCGCGCAAAACCCTTTCCTCCTTCTGCACTTCTGTCACCATACCTCTGAGCCGGCTCTGTCTCGTTCCCTACAATTAGCTTAAGAAAACCTCACAGACTCCACCAAGATTATGAAACACACTATTGTGTTTTTGTCCCTGTTATAAACATTGTACACACTGGAGATTAATGCGTAGCTGTCAAGCTCATTAAAGACACAAATTTCTTTTTCTGTTGCTATATACAATTTGACAGTGCATTCCTTACATCTACCTTGGAACACCTACAGTATACAGTATGGCAAATAAATAAGGATGTAACGATTAACTGCGAGTAAGTTGAAAATGTATTAAAATATGTAACAATTGAAATCAGTTGAGATGCTTAACAAATCGCGATTCAGTTAGGGTTAGGACTTTATATGAAATGTAAACACCATCCTTGTTTACATTTAAAAATAAATAAATAAATTATCATCTTGATTCTGTAAAATGCATAGTAAGCACCATATTTGCAGTGCTGCTTTTTTACAGCGGAAACCAAGGAAACGCTTTAAGCGCCACCTGCAGGCAGAGAGTGAATCTGCGTCTCATTCAGCTCCTCTGCTGCTTCTGTTTCATGCAGATATATTTTATGTATAGATTCACAAAACTGAAGTCACTCCATTCTGTTTTCGTTTAAGTTTCGAAACTGTATAATCTAATTTAGTTTAAAAACTGCTCATTTTGCATGTATGCAGCATTTTTGTTTGGATCATGGATTGGAATGCAGTGGTTGGCTCTCATTTTAAATGGAAAGAGCACAGACTTCTTTTGTTTATATAAATATATTTATTTTATTTGTGTTACTTATTTATTTGATTTGAGGCTTGTTTTTACATTTCAATTTAGTTTTGTTATTTACTTTTATATTATATTTATTCGTTTTGTCATTTAGCAGACGCTTTTATCCAAAGCGACTTACAAGAGTTAATGTCGGGGAAGCTTTTTCTAGGTGGAAAGAGCTAATGCTGGATAAAGATTTCAAAAGAGACGCTGAAGTGGCCAGTTTTCTTCTCGACAGGTAAGTCAGTGTTACAATCTATATTGCAATATTTTTTTTTATATCTAACAATGCACATTATTCAGAAAATATAACGAATAAAGAAGACATAACTACTAATTACAATATTTCATGTTTTCCACAGTCAGTAATTCATACTGTAACATTCGTTTGTTAGTTGTCATGTTGCAGTTTGTTTGAAATAACACACCTGTTCACCTGAAGGAAAACTCGACGAAGTGCTATTAGAAGACATCCTGTCAAAGCTTTTTGGTACATATCGCCTACCGTAGATGCAACGCGCATTTGAAAAAGCGAGGCGCTGGAGAGCAAAATTAGTTTGAATGCAAAATACAATTTCACCACTAGATGGGAGTAATTCCTACTTAGTGTCCCTTTAAATCTAATAAAAAAATAAAAAAAAAATCGTATCTTGAGTTGAATGAATAGTTACATCCCTAGAAATAAATAAATTAATAATAATAAAAAAAATACTCTTAAAAGTTCAAAATTTGTATTTACGTCTTAATCTGAAAGATAAAACGTTGCATTTATATATTTATTTATTTACATTAAATGCGTAAACAGTCTTTCATGTTAAACAAATTAGTTGAATTTTTAAAACAGCGATTTCCATGATGCTTCTGTCATTTTTTACATTTTAAACATTTCCATGACTTGGAAAACATTGACCTGAAAGTTATGAATGTTAGATTTTGATGGCTAGCTCATTAATTTAATAATCAAGTATCAGTACTAATATATGTGATTGCTATGGCAACACTTGTGAAAATGCATGTATGTGTATGCCTGCGTGCGTGCGTGTGTGCATGCATGTGTGTGTGTGTGTTTGTGTATCCATAATCAATTCTAATACATGAAAAAAGAAACATAAAAATCAAATCACTAGAAGGTAACAAGAACTACATTGTTCCTACATGGATGGGGTGGTGATGGCGCAGTGGATAAGACGCATGCCATTAGTCGGAGAGACCTGGGTTCGAAACCACTGGTTGACACCAATGTGTCCCTGAGCAAGACACTTAACCTCTAGTTGCTCCAGAGGCGTGTGACCTCTGACATATATAGCAATTGTAAGTCGCTTTGGATAAAAGCGTCAGATAAATGTAATGTAATGTAAAATAAGGACAACAGAAGCAATCAAAACCAACAAAAGATCAATAACATGCAAGTGCTATATTAATATATTATAGTGTTATATTTCAGTTTCACTAAGAAAAATGCAGCATTTTGTCCAAGCAATAATAAAAGGACACATTTAATTTATAATTTGTCTTAAAGGGACAATAAGTAACTTTTTAGGTATTTTATTATCTAAAATCAATATTTTTATTCATAAATATGCCCTCAATGGTGTACAAATACCTATGCCAATGTTTAAACTAATCCTTGTAAATGAAGAATTTATTATCTTTATATACATGGGACGGGTAGTTCGACGGAGGCTTCCATGTAGTTCCGCCATCTTGCAAAACTATAATAGCAGAGAGGGACAAAAAGTACTAAGCCAACGTGTTTCCACAACGCGTTTTCGGTCAGAGCCAGAAACGCAGGTGCAGAGCAGTGAGAGGCGCTTGAAACTGCACCGGCAAGTTTAAAAGTCTGGATTGCATTCTTATTATGGACCATACATATGCCGCGCCACAGGAGAAGAAAACATCGTCGCCAAAACAGTCAAAAATAGAACGTAAAAGGAAACGTGACCGTAGATTACAGAAAACAAGAGTTAATGTCGGGGAAGCTTTTTCTAGGTGGAAAGAGCTAATGCTTGATAAAGATTTCAAAAGAGACGCTGAAGTGGCCAGTTTTCTTCTCGACAGGTAAGTCAGTGTTACAATCTATATTGCAATATTTTTTTTTATATCTAACAATGCACATTATTCAGAAAATATAACGAATAAAGAAGACATAACTACTAATTACAATATTTCATGTTTTCCACAGTCAGTAATTCATACTGTAACATTCGTTTGTTAGTTGTCATGTTGCAGTTTGTTTGAAATAACACACCTGTTCACCTGAAGGAAAACTCGACGAAGTGCTATTAGAAGACATCCTGTCAAAGCTTTTTGGTACATATCGCCTACCGTAGATGCAACGCGCATTTGAAAAAGCGAGGCGCTGGAGAGCAAAATTAGTTTGAATGCAAAATACAATTTCACCACTAGATGGGAGTAATTCCTACTTAGTGTCCCTTTAAATCTAATTAAAAAAAAAAAAAAAAAAAAAAATCAAATCAAATCGTATCTTGAGTTGAATGAATAGTTACATCCCTAGAAATAAATAAATTAATAATAATAAAAAAATACTCTTAAAAGTTCAAAATTTGTATTTACGTCTTAATCTGAAAGATAAAACGTTGCATTTATATATTTATTTATTTACATTAAATGCGTAAACAGTCTTTCATGTTAAACAAATTAGTTGAATTTTTAAAACAGCGATTTCCATGATGCTTCTGTCATTTTTTACATTTTAAACATTTCCATGACTTGGAAAACATTGACCTGAAAGTTATGAATGTTAGATTTTGATGGCTAGCTCATTAATTTAATAATCAAGTATCAGTACTAATATATGTGATTGCTATGGCAACACTTGTGAAAATGCATGTATGTGTATGCCTGCGTGCGTGCGTGTGTGCATGCATGTGTGTGTGTGTGTTTGTGTATCCATAATCAATTCTAATACATGAAAAAAGAAACATAAAAATCAAATCACTAGAAGGTAACAAAAACTACATTGTTCCTACATGCATAGAAAGACTAAGGAATACATTAATTACTTTATTTCTAAGTTGGTGATTAATATAGCATAAATAAATTAAATTATGATTTATAACTTTAAAGTATGGACAATGCCTGCTAGATGTGTTTTGATATTTTGCACATTTACACAACATTCTTATGACCTGCTATGATTTTTCACAGTAACTTGAGACAACCTTGTTCTCCTCAAATATTGCTAGTAAATGTTGGCATTGTGCTCTTCTGGTAATCCACTCTAATTTAGTTTTCAGTGGAAATTATTATGACATGTTTCAGGGGCCTATTCCTGTAAAATAGGGATATATGGTCTACCAATACTGTTGGATTTAATTATTGTGGGGTCAGTTTATTCATTTAGCAATTCTGCAATAGTGTTCCTTTTTCATCCATTTCTCAAGGTCATACTTGCTTCTGAATATCTTATGGGGTAAGTCAGTGAAACTGTTTGACTGTGTGCAGGTTCAGCTTTACAGCAGCATGAAGCATTAGTCACTGAATGTTAGTCTAGTATAACATAATCCTCTCTTCAAAAACCAGCAATAGCCTGCCATCCCTGTACATGTGTCTGGGGAAGTCCCTTTGATGCAGAGTCTATGTTTGAATAGTGACATCATCCATCACTATGACTGTAAGTCCTAATGGCCCTCTATACTTCATCTCGAACACTGATACAAGGTTGCACAACAACACTCAAATTCATAGTGAAGCAATATAAAGTTCAATATGTAATACTGATCTGAAATTCAATATGTAATACTGTTATGAAATACCACAGTTGTGATGTCCAATTTGTATGTAAAACATGTTACCACTCAAAAGTAACTCTCAAGGTTTGTTTTTTTTTTTTGTTTTTTTTTTTTTTTTTAATTCATCAAGAACACATTACATTGATGTTAGATAAATGTATACTGTTAACACACACACACACACGTTTACAGAATTTATACCAATAAGAAGATGTTTCTTGAGCAACAAATCAGCATATTAAAATACAGGATCATGTGACACTGAAGACTGAAGTAAGGCTAGCTGTCGAATAAACAGCTTTAACATCACAGGAATTAATTGCATATTAAAATATATATAAAAAACAAAATGTTTATTTTATTTTTATTTTTTTATTGTAACGATATTTCACAATATTGCTTAAATGTATTTGTTTTTGATAATCGTTTATTTTGTATCAATTACATGCAGCCTTATTGAACATAAATAAGGCTGCATGTAAAAAATACAACTATTTTGAATACTAAATTTATAGTAGTATATTTCTGTTTTACACTACACAAGCACACACACAGTTGTGTATTTTAAAATGTATACAATGAATCATTGCTGATGTTATAGGGTTTTTTTTCTTTCTTAATAATCTACTTCTTTTAAATCTCTGTTATGCTTCCATTTTGCCTTTTCAAAGTGTGTCATTTCTGCACCACTAGTTCAAAATTTCAATTCAAAAATATCATCCGTTTTCAAATAAGTTTCTAATTCTCCTGCCATCTGCCACTGCTCTGCAAGTTCATGGAACACACCTATGAAACGCGGTAATTCCAGCACAGGTCGATCTTTGCCATCCAGCTCAGTGTCAGCTAACATTACATGCAGATAAGGCAGACAGAAACATTCCTAATAAGCACACGGATGCAAATACATGTGCTTGACTAATCTCCTTACATTCTGGGGTGCAGGTCATGTGACTGATGTGAGGAATTACTCTGTGTATGTCTGCCATGTTATTGCTTAAGCTCTGCTTCTGACAAGCTTTAATGGTGATGAGGGAAGGCAGGATACGGTGTGTTTCGCAGAGACTTCTACACTGAGACACACATCAAACCTCTCTCCTTGGCCCGTGAAAGTAATGTTATTAAACCTTTATTTCAGAAGAAAACCTGAAACCTTTTTAATGTTTTGAGCTTCTGTGGAAGTTCTGCGGGCCAATTGCTTTGGACTTATCTCACCATTATATTGAGGTTCTGGTTATGAATGATGATATACACAATGTCATAAAAACCTTTAAAGCGGCATTTATAGTCTGAATATAAATGAATGGGTGATGGATGCGGGAGCATAAACAGGTGTCAAAAAATGTCAGATTAGTTATGTTCAGGACTTAACGGCACAAACCGGCACAAAATCATTGTCAGGGTAAAATGGAAAAAAAAAAGTAAGGAAGGAAATCATTCATCTCTCTCTCTCTCTCTCTCTCTCTCTCTCTCTCTCTCTCTCTCTCTCTCTCTCTCTCTCTCTCACTCTCACACACACACACACACTCTCTCTCTCTCACACACACACACAACAACAACAACAACAACAACAACCATGTTAACACATTTATTTACAATAATCCTCAATGCATGTTAACAATGCATAACAGAAATGGATTTAATAAAGACATGAGTCAGAAAATTTAAACAATTGATGTTTCCTTCTTCCTATTTTCTTTCTTTCTTTCTTTTTTTTTCTTTCTCTCTCCTCAATGTTTCCTATAATACTGTTTATGAATGTTCTTGAGAAATCGGCTTGAAGCTGTCAGGGCCTGTGAGGTGATAAAAACCTTGAGGAGGAGAATAACACCTTCATTCTGACACATGAAAAGGAATCAAATTCTCTGGAGCCTTCTGCATAGAGGAGATAGGCTTTATTTTTTCCCTCTTCCATAAACACACCACTGCATTAAAGGTGAAGTGTGTAATTTCATCAATACTAGTGGCACTAGGCAGAATTGAAAAAAAAAAGAAAAAATGATTTCAAAAGTTTTCTGAACAGTCCTGCAGACTGCAGAGGTGACCAAATGCAAGTTGAAGTAAAAAAAAAATTAAAAAAAAAAAAAAATATATATATATAATATATAATATATAATATAAAATATAACTTTATGTAAGTGATGTAATTTAAGCAATACTTCATCCATCAAGTCAGTAAAAAAAAAGAAAACATTTCATAAAAAAACACGTCAAACAGAACATAATATTATTTTTACATGTGAAACCTGAATTTTAAACTATGCAATCATAACAGTTTTATATTATCAGAAACTGCTTTAACAGGCACTTATTTGCATTATTTTAACAATAATTATTTAATACCCAGAGTAGCCTGTGTACAGATGGTAAATCAATGCTCTACAGGGAAAAAAAAGTGACTTAAACATATAAGCAAACATATTTATGTACATATTCAAGCATAAAATGAGTTTTACAATACTTTTCCTTTTACAGAATTTATCAGCAAATAACTTGCATGACCTAAGTAAGATTTCCATTATCAATAAACAACACTAAAATCTGACAATAGTAATTTACACGACAATGGTCAAATCCTCTGCACACCCTAGCTTGAATGAGTTCTTGCTTAATTTCAATTCATATTTATATATTAGGGATTGCACAGACTAATCGACTTGTCAACTTCAATGCTCTGCCATGATGCTTTAAGCTTGACATCATCTTGTCATTGGTCCTATAAATGGCACAACAGAATAAGAAATCTTTAAGGACTTCCACATTTATGTTCCGTTTCCAAACAGTTAAAATAACAAATAAATGTATTCTCCGAAAGCTCCACAAGACATGTGTGATTCTATTACTGGATGCTTGAAATTGAGTGGGAGAATGCACATTCTAAACAGCTTGTGTTGTACAGGTAAGTTAATCACTGTTCTAATCTAATGCGCTGCTGCACTGTGATGCACACTCATAAGAAACCTGCAAAGCTACAGTACTGTGCAAAGTTTTAGGCACTTGAGTAAAAATGCTCAAAAATAATGTCATAAATAGATTCTATTAATTAACTTCTATCACCAACATATGGTGTGACCACACTATGCATAAAAGAAATAAATAAAATAAAATAAAAAATAAAAAAAACTTGGAGACATTGCCACAGTTCTTCTTGATTGAGTCTGTCTCAGTTTGTTCTGTTTCTTCATGTTATTCCAGACAGACTGGATGATGGTGAGATCAGATCTCTGATGGAGCACTGGCTGTTGTCAGACTCCTTGTGCAAACAAAAATCTTGATTATTACAATTAATGGCAAAAATAATGTTTGGAAATGTAAATTAATATTTACTACTGACACATTAAAGGAAAAGATCAATTTTAAATAACTGACTTAAAACTATCTCACTGGTATAGTAGGCCTACAATTTATTTTTTTTACAAATAACAAACGTATAGCGCCTGCCTTTGACAAAAAGTCCTGGCCTAAACCCACATCAATGGTTGAGCCAATCTTGCTGTTGATGGTTGGGATGCTCAAGCACCACAGAGTCACAGTCTATAATCAATAATAATTCAGAGAATTACAGTCTGGGGAAATCAACTGAAACAAAAGGACTGATGACATGAAATCAAGTGCAAGGCTTTTATTCATGACATACAACTGTTGGATTCATAACAAGCATTGTCCAGCAGACCAACTGGAACCAACCCTCTCCTGTTCAGTGTAATGATCACAAGGCATTTTTCCCTTTCAATTAGCATTTGTGTAGTGTGAACCTATTAACCCCTATCATGAATTAATCTTGTTTTGACTTCCGAGTAATTTCTCCCTCCGGTCTCATTTAAATGAACACATCCTGAGCACTCTCTGTGTTTGAGGCTGAAATACATGTGCTATTTTGGTGATCTGTTGGGGAACAGAACCCCATGCTGTGCAGGAGATTAAAGACATTGTGTTTGTAAATCAAGTACTTGGCTTGGTAATAAGGCTAATGGACTAATCAGAGATCAAATGTGTAAATAGAAGTTTTAAATGGAAGAGTCTCACAGTTCAAAGTTTTAAAGTTTCAAAGTATTAGCTTGTCTTTATATTTAGCCAAAACCCTGTTTTTAACTTATGACAAACTATAGGTTAAAGGATCATGCATGAAGTGTTTTTTTTTTTTTTTTTTTTAATCAGTTGCATGCTTCGAAATTAACAGCAGCTTGCTCTTGAAGAACATCCGTGGCTTCAGAACATGCTCCTCTGTTTCTCTTATCTTCATCTTATTGACAACAGATGGGATCGTAACCTTTTAATCTACATCTGCAAATCCTCATGCTGTCTTCATTACTAACGCTGGAGTGAAATGTCTCCAGGATTCTGTCTGAAAATGCCTCCAGCAAAATTTAATCAAACCACCGCCAAATTGAACTACAGTATAAGGATTTATTTATTTATTTATTACAATTTATAATTTTTGATTAGTACATCAAACACATCATACATGCCTATGTTTATGTTAAATTTAAAAACACATCTGATCCTTAATAAAAAATAAATAATTTCATAATTCAACTCCATGTGTAATATTAATATATTTAAATATATTCACACCAAGGACAATAACGATTTACAAAATCTTAGCGACAACAGTCATGACAGAGACAGAGTCAGATTTTTTTCAGCTAATTAACGGTAAAAACCATTGACATAAAATCAGAATCCACACCGACTTTAAATAGTTTAAGCATTTAAAGTGGAAGTACACAAAATGTCAACATCTGCATAATAAACATAATGATATATTGCATTGGGGTGGAAGTTAATATCATTATCTTTATAGTTCTCATTATTAGTGTCAAGAGACCTTTTAGACTATTATCTTCCCTTTGAAATATAGGGTTGACTCAACTTTTCCCAGAATCAAATGAAAAAAGTTAGCTTTGTAGGTCAGTAATATCATGTTATGTTTTATCATGTTCAGTCAATGATCTGTATTACACGGTTAAACAACCACTACAAAAAAAATCTTGAGCCCATAAGCATGGGGTAAATACAAATGCTTCTCTTCAAAACACACATTTTAATTACATTATGTAATTTTGTACAATTCTATTATCAGCCTTTGTATTTCATCAGTAACTGTGAGTTTACAAAGACAGCGTAGAGCTGTGAGATGCACATGTAGTAGATGATGAATTACTGTTTTATTACCCTCTTTCCAGGGACATTGTGAATGTATTGTGCTTTTGTCCTCCAGTGAGTCTTGGCTGACCCAAAACTCTTGGGATCAACTTCTGGTACTAAACATGCTGACTTATTAGTGTGCAGTGTTCTCTCCTTCACAGGCCTTGAGGCAATCATGATACTGAAGCCGCCAAATGATTACAGCATTCTAGTGCAATGGTTGTTTGTCTCCTGTGTATATTTTAGATGTGCATGAGCCGTGGTCACACATGAAAGTAAACCACAGTGAAAAATCAGTAGGTGGTAGGAGAATTGCTTATTACAAACTCCCTTAAATTCTTACAGTCCGGCTAAATGAGATGCCAGTCTGAAAAGTTTTACAAAATCATAACTGTCAAGAGGCAGTATGTTGTAGAAAAAAAAACAAATTAGCAACACAAAATGTAGGGAATCTTTTTTATTTAGCTGGTTAGCTAGTTTGCTATTTATTCATTTCTTTGGTTGGTTATTTTGCTTACTCTGAATTTCATTGCATTGCATTTTTCTGAAACACTGCTGAGGCATATTTTAAATAAAATCTTCAATATGTTACAGTAATCATTCTTTTGTTTACCATCTGCAGGGAGATGATTACAAATAGATCTTGTGTTCCTCTGGATTTGCTTCCTCTACATTCTGTTTCTAGCAGCTGGATATCCATTAACTACCCAGTCTGCATGCTATAGAACAGGCTAGCAATTTCCCTGACAGAGTTCTGCAAAAGTGATATTGTTTTCAAAAGATGCCATGGTTCAGGTTAGACTTTAAGTTTAGGGATTTTACAGTAACTTTTGTTGCAGGTTACATTGCTATGCCAGGTGAATGAAAGCATTTAAGATCTAATTTGATAAACAATACAGATTATTTCAGAAAAAAAAAAAAAGTATTGCACCATAATGGAGTAATTGCATCACTAATTACTCATTTGGTAGAAAAAAATACTGTGCCTTGCTCTGAGATACTGAAAGGTTTGAAAAGATTATACTTGGGCCTATCCCATGATGTTGCACTTAACATCGATACATCTAAAGCACATTTCTTCCACAAAATTCCTTCTTCAGCATTTCACCTTCATAAGGTAAAGCTTCAAATTGAGAGGTTGTAAACATGTATGACAGTGGAACTCTTGAGAGAAGCCATCTCCACAGTAATGGTCTTTTAGACTTCTAATCCCCGTATTGAGAGATTGGAACGGCCTTGTCTATAGGTCGTAACATTTGCAGTGCAAAGCTGGCATTTTTCCTGTTTACCTGCTGACTCAGATGTTTCAGATCTTTGACCTCCCCTTCAGTGATGAGCCGAGATTGTCAGGTATGTGTGCACAGGCATCATCTCAAGGCCCCTTTGTCCTAGACCTGAGGTCTACCTGAGCAGCATGTATCCCAGCAAATAGATCATACAGCAATTCTCAGCAAATCCAAAAACACATAGCTCCTGTAAAAAAAAAAAATAATAATAATAAAAAAAAAAAAAAAAAAAAAAAAAACATCAGTATGAGAAAATTGTAAGCCTGGAACTTTGAAAGATAATTGGCTTAATGAAAAATGAATACAGTATGCAGCGCAAGAAGGACAAAGCAATAAGTGCACTGAAAAAAAAAAAAAAGAAAAAAAAAAGATTAATTAAATTTACTTTTTTTTAAGGTAAGTGCTCACAGTCAGTGGCAATGCTAATACCCAACTTTTTTGCACAGTGCATGGCTGAGAGGGCTAGGGAAATTGCCAACAACGTCATATGTTAACAAATAGAGATTGGAGTGAACAGAGACAATTGCAACAGCAAGTGATAGACAGTAATAATTAAAATAATATAAGTCTATATTCAAATTTACTTCTATATATTAAGACATAACAATATATTAAGACATATATCCATATATTCACAATTTACATTTAGATATTCAGGCTTATAACTATATTCAGATGTTTATATAATTGTAATATACACAAACACACACACACACACACACACATTTTCATGATTCAAATGGGGTGCACGTGAATGAATGAGGACACAAAGAGTAAAGTAAATTATAAAGTATTTAATGAACTCAAAGCGGGGAACACACGAAATCACAGAGAACACAGAATGACATTTAACAGAGGATGGGAAATGAGGGGCAGAACACACATTAAATACATGGTGCATCTAAACACACAAAACTTTGAATGGCTCTTTGGCGCTGACATTGTACCTCCAGCAGCTACAGCAAGAAAACAGTAATGGCTGACCCCTGCTTCTCAGTCATGGCTGTGTATATGCTAATAGGGCAGAGAGCGTCACAAATGGGTGGGACTTTCACCGACTATGTTGGTGAAAAATGTCTGGAACTGCTTGTGTGGAGAGACTGTGTATGATTTTTTTGGGATTATTAAACAATGAGTGAGTGGATTTTTACCAATATAGAATGGTTGTTTTCAGACACTGTGGCCACACAACTGTGTGATCTATCTATCTATCTACCTATCTACCTATCTATCTATCTATCTATCTATCTATCTATCTATCTATCTATCTATCTATCTATCTATCTATCTATCTATCTATCTATCTGTCTATATGTCTATCTGTCTGTCTGTCTGTCTGTCTGTCTATCAAAGCATAAATAACTGTTTAGAATATTGCAACAGGCATTGCTTTGACTAGATGAATCAGTGTTTTTAAACAAATTGGTTCAATGACTCACTCATCTAACCAGCTACCTGTTTCATCTATCCATTTATCAGTGTTTTTAATTAATCAGTTTAATGAATGAATCATAACTCACTAATAAAGACTTGTCTTGGCCTACTGGTATAAAAATGAAATCTATACAAAGGTCACTAAAGAGAAACACCACTAAAACACAAGCAGTTTATAGTTATGGAAACCTTCCGAGTCCCAGGGCTGTTATGCTATACAGTATATCAAATGTACAGTAGGGCAATAAAACATATTACAGTTAAAATCACACCAGTATCGGTCCTTTGTATCATTTAAACACATAATATCCAAAGACTGCTTTGACACAATCCTCCAAGCTGAGATGTGAATGTCACTAGAATGACACACAATGCTCAGACAACAATTACAGCAATATTTCCCTTAATAAAATAACATGTTACTGTGATAAAAGCTTTTGTTTGGAACCATTGTTCACTCTGCAGTGGTCACTTGATGATCTGCAGAGAAAAAGTTTTTCCCTTATGGACAAACAAGTTTGTGTGAAACCGTAAGGGTGTGAAACTAAACATTGTTGCCAGATGGCTCAGTAATGCATATGATGGTTTTGTAGGGCCAGTTTTATGGGAGATGGCTGTTCCGTGACAGTGGTTACCGTCTACGGCCATATATTTTCACCTCTAACAAAAATCATTGACATATAGAGGAGAGCCACAGGGCCAACAGCTGCATCTGCACAATAGAGAGGTAGACACGTTTTATCTAAGCTGTTCTTTATCAAGGGCTAAAGATTGTCTTCTTTAAGTGATGTGCAAGGACAGTTGTGACAATGCAATCTTTTCTCTCTCTCTCTCTCTCTATCTCTCTCTCTCTCTCTCTCTCTCTCTCTCTCTCTCCCTCTCTTCTTATGAGTTTAAATCTGAATTCATAAATTACCAATAAAAAACACATTATATACACACAAAAAAAGCTCTATTCAAGCGGTAATTGTTTCTCATGTGGATGTGTGTAAAAATAAAATTGCATGGCTTCTCAGTGATGAAAAAATCATGCATTTGGATGAAAATGTATTCCTGGTGAGAAATGAGCACATGTTCAGAATGATGACAAATTTAATAGAAGGTAAATGATTCATTGGCATATTTAATTGTATAATATAATTACAACAAAAAAATAAATACATTTATATATTACTGATCACTTAACACTGGCATTTACACAAACTATTAAGTAATACCTATCCAACAATTGACTCATCCTCACTTTGTTTCACATTTTCTCTTTTTGAAAAAAAAGAATATTAATAATAATAATAAAAAGAAGAAGAAGAAGAAGAAGAAGATTTTGTCTATATAAATGCACATTCATTCTTGAAGTCTCTTATTGTTATAGCAAGACAAGAAAATCGCTAAAACACAGTATCCATATGAGAATTATTGATTTAGAGAACTACATTTCATAATTAACTTTGGTTCTCCTGAGGTCTCAGGAGGTTTCCAATTTGCATTGAAAATGCACTTTGTGGTTGTTTCACACAGATTTCCTTACCCCCATCCCTCTGTCTTACAAACTCCAAAGACAACCAGACTTTACTTATGCAGAGTTAGATGGCAGGGTGGAAGTCTCCTAGGGAGGCTGTGTCATGGGGTTAGACTCCAGGTGTTGCTCTGAGAGTAACTTCAGCGCTCTCTCTCTCCCTGTCTTTACATGTATTCCTCCAGCGAACATGTTCTCCAGCCCTTCCCTCTTCACAAAAGAACACATGCCCAGGGGCGTAGCAACCGGGGGGGACGGGGGGGACGGAGGGGACACGTCCCCCGCACTTTTAGAAACAGGTGATTCTGACCCCTGCTAATTTTTTTTTTTTTTTTAGGATCCAGCGTGAATATTTCCAGTTCTGTTCTCTGATTTGTTACTTAGATTTGAGTGAAGTAACATTCAGCCAATCACAGAGCGAATCATCTCCTGGGCGCGTCTGCTATGAGCTTCAAATCTCTTGTTGCTCTTCTGAATTTTCGTTCGTTCGTTTGTTCACTTTGCTATTAGGCCGTCTGGGATAAAATGCACCCCAGAAAAAAGTAAAGGACGATTACATCCTTTTTTCAAACACACACTGTAAGTATGTTACAGTATGTCGCGATGACACGAATCGCGCGATAAAGTTTTCATGTTATGATTTAACCTATTGAACCCGTATGGACCTCGTCACGTCGCGCCGAATTCAGTGTGTTAAATGCTCTCCTAATTGTCACTTTGGATAAAAGCGTCTGCTAAATAAGACGTAACAATATTATTGGTTTCTGCTGTCTTTTGTTTGTCTACGTGGTTCTCGCGTATCATTTCACAATAAATCATATTTGTTTTGCAACGAATATCTTAAAATACTTTATCAATTTTTATTCTTTTAATTCATAACTGTTTATGTCCTAACTAGTCTGCAGGAAAGGCAGGCTGTGACGTCACTGGCAGAGAGAGGGGGCAGTTGCTCAACCTCTCCAGAATGTGTAACAGGTGAGATTTGTATCTGGGTTACTCCGCCGCGGTACCCCGAAGCAATCTAAAAAAGTCCGAATATAAACACTTATTATAGGTGCATCCTAGTGATTCAGGACAAGCCAAAAACACGGTTTGGAAAATGGATTCATAGTGTACTCGCTTATTATATACATTTTTCTACATTTTGAAAACAAACAAAGTTACGGACCGCAGCTCTGATTGGTTATTTTTTACCGGGAGTGATGTATTTCTGCAAATGGCAATAGGACCACTGGGAGGAGCCAGAGGAGCTTGATTTTTTCACAGATTATCTGTCTCATATTTTTCATAAAATGTATGTTGTATAAAATTACTGTAGATGTAATCTGTATACTCATTTAACACCTGTTTTTGTCCAACTGTTAAAAAAAGAAGTTATTGTTCAAATGTAGTGCAACTGAAATATTGTAAATATCATAAAATATCTTTATTTCATTAAAAAAAAAAAAAAAAAATTATAGATGGTCTCCCATTGGTCTCAAAGTCCTTTAGTATTTTTAAATTTCGAGTATGATTTAACAAAAATAGGTTCCTGTAAGCTATCATGTCATGTTCCCAAATTTGAAAAAAGTAAAATGCCAATTGGTATTCTATTTAGAATTTATTATGAACATAAGCTTTGGGTCAAATCACCATACAGCTGCCCCCCCCACTTTTAAAATGGCTGCTACGCCCCTGCACATGCCACCTGCAGGATGGTGTTCTCTCAGTAAAGTAGTTAATATGAATTAAAAAAATGAAGTCAGAAGAACATGGACTGCAGTAAAGCAGGTTTGACGAACCAGTGGTCTGCCATTTGCAAAATAGACTGATGTACAAACAAGTGCATGCATAAATGCAGATGATTCATTTTCTACTCAAGTTGAATTTGTGGTGTGTGAAAAAGCATTGTCTGCCATAAGTTTTGTTGTAAATATGTGTGATCTGACATTGTCGAACATATCACCAAATCACACAGAGTGCACACACTTCTTATTAGATTTATTAGTATGTTAAAACTCAAAATTCTAGGCATTCTAAAAATTGTTTCTTACACAAACATACAAAATTGAAGAAAGTGTTAAAACTGAACATAATCTTGCTAGTCAAGCTTGTGTATGAACAGTTTATATATATGGCCTGTTAATGAAAGATTAAAAAAATAAATAATGCAGATTTATTTCCACAGCTGCTTTACTCATATTTAACAAGGGTGCCAATTCTATTGGAGTATATATATATATATATATATATATATTTTTTTTTTTTTTTTATGGGTAGCTTCAATAGATGCACATCTGTGTCTTATATCTTTCCTCTTTCTCCTCCAAGTAGTCTTTTTAGGAGGAGAATGAGCCAGTGCATTCAGCTCACACATTACCTGACCACACTCGGAACCCCTCTCATTTACATTTAGAGTGAATAGCACTCTGCCACAGACACCACACTACTAGGACGAGGCTACTGTTTACAGTTGTATTGACAGTGAGCCAAGCAACTTTGTGTCCTCAGTGTTTTGACATCCTCATAGTCAGAATCGTTATGGCAAATGGTTTTGTACATCAAATACAAATATAAAACACATAATTTCCTGTTAATGGTGTGGAAAAATGAACGGTATATTTTGAAATGTAAACAACAAGATATGGATCTAGTTTCTGGCTAGTTCAAAACTCAAAGTCTGATATTACTATTAGTCACTAAATATGAAACTAAACTGGTTTAGTTTACAAAATTATTTCCTATATCCACATTACCATTCAAAAGTTTGGGGTCAGTAAGATTTGTCATCAAAAAATCTTCATCTTTAGTCCATCATCTTCGTCCCTGTGCAGTAAAATCACCCACAACCAGCAGAAACAAGTGATTTAATGGATTATTATTTTATTTTTTATTTTATTTTTTTATTTATGTATCCCGCCTGAATGGATGGACCAGTGTCAAGGACTTTGTGTTCGGAATGAAATATAGCCCTGAGCTACAGAAAATAATAAATAGCATATTAACACAGTAATAAAGCAATGAATGCTAAGTGCATTAAGTAATGATGCTCTTATTAGAGTGACACAAGAACATAAGCAAATCCAAAACATGCTGATAGGAATGAGAGGAAAAACCTTTGGCTCTTAAAGCAGTAAAGAGAAAAAAGTGTCAAGTGAGCCTGTCTCAACAGAAAAGTCGACTAATTAGCTTTGCTTTAGGAGCTAACAGTTTTCACTGCTGAAAATCTGTATTTTCCACAGGGTTATTCATCAAACTGGACATGAGGCTGTGAAAACTCAATGGAATTGTCACAGATTAATTTGCACCTGGCAAATGTGTTCTTGCAATCTTGGGTAAAAAACACTTCTTTTAGTTAACCTATAGTTAATAAAATAGTGTGTTTGTAATGATTTGCCATTACTGCTTTGATTACAGAGGGCTTGGTCTTTGAATATATATGACCATTGGCTATCTATTGTATCATTCACATAAAAAAAATAGCTGGTATATGAAAATATCTGCAGAGAGATTTGTATCTCTACATCTACATGTGGTATCCTAACCTTGCAGTTCTTCTAACCTCGTGCATGGAAAGGCTTCGTGGCTATTTGCTGGAATGCAGAGCAGGTTCAAGAAGCGGAATGGAAAATGCCTTGAAACATGACAGGCAAAAAGAACGAACGAGAGAGTAAGTACCTGAATGGAAGCAGTAGGCCAGACACGAGTGGCTGCCTCATGTCTGAAGCCTGCTGCTTTCTCTTGTCAGTGTGTGGTGTACTTTCTCTCGTTTCATGTCTGTGTGTCTAGAGAAGAGATGTACTGCTTTCATACCCCAGCATGGAGGCATTTGATATTCATGGAGAAGAAAAAGAGGGAAGGGAGAGAAACATCAGCGGGGATGGTGCTCAGTGCATAAGATTACCTAGTAATTATCAAGTCGACTCAATCACAGAGAACTGGCAAAAACACACTTGGTGCAGGCAGTAATCGTGAAGATACTTTCGAAGGGGGAACCAAGGAGCACATAGGTTTCATATAGGCACATAGGCTCATCGTTTGAAGTCATATGAGCCTGGTGAGGCATATTACTTTGTGTCCCAGTTCATCTAAGAGCATGAGGAAAAAATAAACAACTCTTGAATTATAAGCAGACTCACACTGACATACTGTAGTCCAAACCGCCACTGCTCTATGTTGTTTATCCAAAAGTTTTCTTCTCATGATTTAAAATTGACTTGCTAATGTAATCTTGAAATGTGACACTGCCTTTTGCTTGAGGACTGTCTGAAATATTACAACACATGGAGATGTGTTGTTTATTTCCCTGTAAATGGAGAGATACAGAGAGAAAGGGAGACATTGTTCCATTACAGGGAGTCTTCTCTGCCTCCATGGCCTCTTTTATCAAAGATAAGCAGTATTGATTTACTTCAAGGCAGAGAAAAGTATTGGACTTAAGGTCTGGCATTTAATAATCTCAACCTAATCCATGATGTACGTGGAGCTACAGTACTTGAGATCTTGTTAAAAACCATAGAATTGTTTATTGTTGAATTGTATCATTTACCCTGAAAGAAGCTTCAAATGAGATTGACTAAACATTTAAATTGATATCGTATCTGCATCAAATAATGAAAGAGAAACTACGAAGCATTACGAACATGATCAGCCTTTGTCACAGAGTTGATATTTAGCACCAAAGCACCTTGCAAACAATGATGCGACCTGCACATTGATGGCCAATCTATTTATACAGAATGACATTGGGAGAAACACAAATGTGTTCTCCTTTTGCTTGATTAGCTCTGGTGCATCTCTGGTCTTCTGAGAGGCATGCAATTTTGCAATTTTCACCCTCCAGCTCAAGGGTAGGAGGAACACCCACCCCTCTATTTAGAATGGGTTGAAAAACAGTTGATAATTATGCGGTGTGAGAAACACCGAAAATGAAAAAAAAAGGAGGGGTGAGATGGTGTTGGTTGGGCTGATTTGGATGGATGATATGTCAGGACACAGCATCTGCCAGGTAGGTATTACTCTGTTATTTGGTTTGGGCTCCAGGGGGAACAAGGGTGTTCCCTTTTCATGCAGGTGGGCATTGGCTCAGGTGCGATCAAAGACCTCTGGTTGACGAGGCCAGCACTCTCATTCCCTAACCTGTGTTTACTGCATGTTTTTACTCTCTCTCTTTTTTTCCCTGCTCTGAATCAATGCCAGAAAGAGGCAATGTGTTAAAGGGGAGAGAGAACACCCATGTTTTCTGAGTGTGATGCTGTTGCAGGATTAACAGTCAGAGTGGCAAAACTCGCCTATTGGTTGCATCAAGCAATCAATGGCGATGAGCAAGGCAGATGTGAGGGGAGCAGGAGGGTTGGCGGCAGACATGCAAAGCACGAGCGGCCCGTTAAAACGCCTCCATTCCTCACCAAGATGAAGTGCCCGTCCTAACTGAACAGACAAGGTGAGGCACAGCTGAGACCCAGGTTAAACACAGCAGGGTTTCGAGAGTGGAATGATTATGTCAATTTGTGGAATTGAATGCTTGCTTCATCATTTACATCACAAAGTGTCATCTGCAGCGCACATGTATTTGTGTCGCGTCACTGGGGAAGGGTGAAAAGTGTTATTAATGGCTGAAATTATCTGCTAACACAACTGTCAGAATACAAATTATAGTTCAAAATGTTGTGAAAATAGAAAAGAAAAAGCAATACATTTATATATATATATATATATATATATATATATATATATATATATATATATATATATATATATATATATATATATATATATATATATATATATATATATATATATATATATATATATATATAATTCCCTACATTTATATATCACTTTTCTGGGTACTCAAAGTGCTTTACAAGGGGGGATCTCCTGGATGATGCGATGGCAGCCATATTGCACCGAACATCACGCGACACACACCAGTTTACTGTTGAAGAGGAGACAGAGTGATGCAGCCAATCAGTATATGGGGATGGTAAGGAGGCCATGATGTTCAGAGGCCAATGGGTGAATTTGGCCACGATGCCATGGTTACACCCCTACTTTTTTTTTTTTTTTTTTTTTTTTTTTTTTTTAAGAAATCCTGGCATTTTAATGACCACAGAGAGACAGGACCTTGGTTTAACATCTCATCCGAAAGACATCGTTTTTCGTCACTATAGTGTCCCTGTCACTACACTGGGGCATTAGCACCCACACAGACCACAGAATGAGCACGCCCTGCTGGTCTCACTAACTCTTCCGGCAGCAACCTAATTTCCCAGGAAGTCTCCCACCCAGGTACTGACCAGGCTGACCTGCCTAGAATATTTTGGATGAGGTTTTCAATCCACAATTAAATTGATATATATTAAATTTGTAGAACAATTGCTAATGTTAGATCAATTGCAAGACTGCTAAAAATCACATCATACGCAATCACATAATTAAACTAATTCTAACTTCTACTTGTGGATCCCAAATACAAAGAAATATACATATACAAAAGTTTTAACAGATCCCCAGAAGTTTTACTAGTGTATTGTTTACTTATGAGGCATTGTTTGTTATTGTTTTGTAATAAGGCAATCTGGTATTCAAGACAAGTTTTATATAATTGCATTGTCCAGGCATTTCGGTGTGATCCATTTAAAGAGTGTTTTTTTTTTTTTTTTTTTTCTTCTTCTTTCTATTTCCAATCCATGCTGCACTCTCTAGAGTGATCTGGCATATCATAAAGTACCCAGGACAAATCAATCCTCTGCTATACCTCATCCAATAAAGCCTGCTCAGAGCTTATAGCAGGTCCATTGACTGCAGTCTTTAATCACCTCAGATGAACCTGACCTTTAAGTAGTGTAGTATCGTTTGAGGGTTATGCTGTGCCATTTTGACAATAAGTTGGCTGCTTTGCTTCAACGAAGCGCCCGATGATTCAAACATGCTGACCTTACAAAGGAAAACTGTCAAAAACTTTGTCAAATCTCTGAGGTATCCAGCCACAAAAATCAGAGGATCAATCAAGCTGACTCAAGCATTTTGCGGGTGCTCTCTTCAGCATGGAGGGGGTGGTAGTGGGGTGTCACACTGTGATAATACAGCAATCTATCATTGCGATGAGACTAAGTATTGGCTGCCTGTGACAGGCACTGAGGAATGGGACTAGACTGAGACAGACTTCACATACTCTCCCGATCAGCAGTCTGGCGCCTGAATGAGGAACGCTGCTCCAAATCCATTTATTAAACCACTGCTTCACTTTTTTATACTTTGAAAAGGACACTTTTTGTTCATCACTTGACAGTTGTTTCACAAAAAGTAAGGAGACATGAAAGCGAGTTGTCCATTTCAATGCCCTGTATTGTCCGTGCTGTTAAAGACAAATCTCCACAGTTCCTTTGAAATCCACTGTATTAGGCCGAAGTAGTTTTCTGAAAACTAACAATATCTGAGCTGAACATGCTCTGCTGTTATTATTTATTCTAACATGAGCTCAGCACATTATAGTCTGTCTCTCACTACATATTTGACTGATAGAATGATGGTCTACTTATAAATACAAAAAAAAAAAAAAAAAAAAAAAACTATAAACTATGTACATTCAATTTGATATTTGATACAATGCACTTACTACATTATGTACATATTGAATTTGTACTAATAATGTTTCTTTTTTTCCAGACTTGGGGGGGTGCAAAATACACATTTAAGAATTTAAATCTTTATGTATCTGTAGATTTAAATTATATATATATATATATATATATATATATATATATATATATATATATATATATATGTATATATATATATATATATATATATATATATATATATATATATATATATATATATATATATATATATATATATGTATATATATATGTAAAATTGAAAACTGTTTGTCTCTAATAAGTCAACAAAATGAATCAAAGAATTTTAAATGTGGCTTTATGTAATATACTGTATTACAGATTTCTGTTTTGGAAATGTATACAAATTAGATTTAGAATACTCACTCTAGAACCACAGCTTACTTTATATATTTAGCAATACTGAAACAAGTAATCAGTCCCATAATAGATCTAATATGTTTATTATAAGCCAGCGTATCTGATTAACCATGATGAAGCTTCAGTTAGGCTTCGTTGTATGAAAAAAAAAAAAAAAAAGGTATTTGGCTTTTCATCAAAATTGTATTTCAAGCCAAGTCACAACAGTAGATCAAAAAATAATACAACATACATAGCTTTCTCCATTTACATTACGAGAGAGCAGAACTGTCACTGTAATCAGCAGCTCTTCAGAATCACACACAGTGCAGATTCCAGCACCTGATGCAGGAAGATTGGAGGCACATGTGGTCAATTTGGTCTAACGCTGAATCCAGTAAAAGTCCACCAGAAGAAAAAAAAAAAAAAAAGCAACGATAGAGTAAGTAATCAATCTCTTATTTTCCCGTTATTCACATAAATTCTGAAAACTAAGAAACACAGAAACACAAACACAGGACTTCTGTTTATAAAAGCACACCACACTTCTCATTTATTGCAAATACATTCACCCTTCAAGGTTTATTGAACCATATTTAAGATAGTAAACACTATGATACAAGAGGAGAACAGAGTGAAACAAGCAAATCAAATTATTTTTGTTTTAATATTAAGAAAAAGGAAATCAATGACTGCTGAGGAAACGACATTGAAATTCTGCCTTATGGGGAATAGCACAATGATTCTTTAATTCAATTACTGTATATTATTTCTTGTACAGGAAGAACACAAGGTGATGTTGTGAACAGAAGATGTAACATCTGTACTAATCTGTCTATGAGATTCAGCAGCGAGGCTGAGGCAGAGATAAGCCAATCTAAGCTGAGGCGTCAGGAATGACATGAGACGACTGAGTGGAGAGCTGTTGGGATGCTCTCCAGAGGAGCATAAGAGGCATCGCCAATCTATTACAAACCCTATTAAAGGTACCAGAGCTGTCAATCACACAGGAAATCTAAAACCGAGAGATAGCGACTGGGCAGCGAGTCAAACACAGTGCTGATTTGTTAGTGTGTGTATGTGTGTGTTTGCGTGTTTAAACACACAGTGACATACGAGTATGAAGGTATCCAAGCATTATTTGAACATGCAAAATAGGCTGGAAAATGCACCAAAACAGACCTAAAATGAATAAATGTTTGGTGCTATTGAGCAAAAACTAGATTTTTTTTTCTTGCTTCTTCACTATTTTCACTATTACGGAACAAAGAGGTACTGTTATACAAAATAACAAAAAGCTTCCAAAATGTTATCAACATCTGGAGCAAATAAAACGCCTGCAGTTTAATCAGAAAAAAAGTAGAATCCATCCAAACTTTGCACAGCTGTCTCGCTAGCTAATGCTAGTCTGTCAGGGCAACAAATGAAATACAAATAAGCCATACCTTACGTATTGGCAGTCTATGCAAGTTTCCTGATGATTTGTTGTAATTTGCGAGGAATCAACATTGTGGCTAGTTGGACAAGAGAGGGCATCCTGTTTAGATTGTTGTAGGACAGTTCTAATTGAGGTGGACTGTGGGAGCTGAATTCTCAATTAAACAGCAGTGAAGCAACTTACTCTTTAGCTTTGTCTTATCCGTTGTATTTCTTACAGGAACACCAATATGTCACAAAGGATATAATTGCGGCTGCAGTAACACCCAGTCTGAATGCTTTCTCTAATGCAGAATTTGTGGCCGTAATTATGCTGTCAGTCCAGCCCCAAATATAGTTCACTTTCTTGCATAATTATGGCATCAACCCACAAATTCGCCAGGCTTATACATGTTTAGACTCTATAGAAAACACCTTATATAGAAGGGGAGAGAAAGGTAATTATGTCTTACCCATCAAAAACATCCATTTCTGACTGATTAAATTACATGTTTCAATGAACCTTAATTGCTTTTTTGTCAAACCCGTTATGTGATTGGGCAGACTGGCTTTCAGAGAAATTGGCCGAATATTAGCACAATTATTTCAATATTACATTAAAAGTTTAAATCATAAGCCCAACACACTCCCTCAAATAGTATTCCATTCTCCTTTGAAATCAAAACATTGTCAGGATCGTCAAAGTGTTCTCAGATAAGTGATGCACTGAGTGGGAAATGTGACTGAAAGCAAAGATAAAAGAACCCAAAATAAGGACAAGAGGGAACCTTAGCATTGCAACGCTTAAAAAGCAATGGCAGAGGTTCATTTCAAACAGAGATGTATTGCCTTGGACGACACGTATTAGCAATTTATCTGTGCTTTCTTTAAAATATGTGATTCATCATAATACCTTTATGTACAATGGTGCAAGTGCTTGTGAAGTACGTTTTCAAATTCAAGCAACATTTCATTTTTCAGTCAGTCAGAGTTTGTTATTAAAGAGTGCACAATAGGTGCTAATTTTCTGAATAAAAATGATTCATCACATTTAGCCACCTCGCCATTTGTATGTATGCTGTCATATTTCATTATGGATGGGACGAATTGCCACTTTAATAATGGCGGTGACAGAGGAGTAAAAGTTAGCCAGATGAAGACTGATGACAGGCTTAAGCATTGGACATGGCAGTCAGAACATGGTGGAGATTGAATCCGTAACCCTCTGCACCCATAATAAATTATCTCTCTGAAATGGAATGATTGATTTGCAGCGGTGATGCTTGCACCTGGAATGGGGTCCCTTTCTACCCACTCTCAGGGACATCTATGAAACTTTCTCCTTCAGGAGAGAAATCCCTCTTTTTTTTCCAGTTGAGTGAAAGGATGGATGTTGAAAAATGTGACCAAGCGATTCAGTTTTTTTTTTTTTTTTTTTTTTTTTTTTGACAGCATGGTACAGTTTGACAGGAAGGCTCTCGAGATTATGCTTAAGTCAGTACCACTGTTTGGCGGCTACCACTGTCTCTCTGTATCACCTCAAGCTTTCAAGTTGCCCTCGCAGCCATGCATAGAGGCATCTGAGGTGTGAGAGCAGGAGAGCTATGGGCAGAGATGATATGACATCAAAGCTAGGATGGTCAACTGACGTGATGGAATTTGTCAGCTGACTCCTCTTCTTTGAATTGGTGAACACCACCCAACCTCACCATATCACTTCTGCAGCTTCCATCCTACCTCAGTGCATCACATGATCTAAAATATAACCACTTATTCCTATAGCAACAAGTATAATTTCCAATAAAAACTGAATGAAGCTTTCTGAAGGACTCTTGGGATCTTGCTTACTTTGAATGTCTTTATCTGATAGGAATTGTGATTTTAATCTGAGCTTTTATTCTATTCTTATCTTATTTTATATTACCAAAACCATATCTTGTTTCCAAGGACATGAGTCCTTGCTGAACTTGTTAACTGGAATACTGAGCTTGTGAGTCCATGCATACAAGCTCTTGATAGCTGTCATATTTAATTGACCTATTCACAAATTATGCTCTGGCATATTCTCTGTCCTCCAAACGAATCTCATTATAAGACTTCAGTCACTTCTGGGTTATCAATCACTCACATTAAGAGAGATGACAGCCACATCATAAATTACCATTATAAATAGGTAAGAAAGAAAAAAAAGAAAGAAAGAAAGAAAGAAAGAATATTACATGTTTAATAATTTTTCCATTCATAAATCTGTTTAGCTCCTTATTATTGCTATTGCACCAAATTGCTACTATACTAAATTGTAACATTTATGCACATTAACTGTCACTCACATTTTTGAACAGACTTTATAGTGCACGATTCAAACTTAATTTTTTTATAATTTGTGAATGAAAACCTTTTGTTACATTTACATGACAATGCAATGTCTGGTTTTAAAATGGGTTTTAAAGGATGAGTTTTGAGATTTTAAGTTTTCGGTTGATATATCATTTCTGATGATTTCAAAAATGTGATACAGAAAAAGGCAACGAAGAAGTCTTTTTTTTAACAAAGGTCAAAACTCCTGTTATAATGTAGATTTTTGAGGGAACACTCTTGTCAAAAAATTAATCTATTACCTTTCCTACATAATTGTTTACAAAACACATTAGTAACATATATATTTGGGAGTCTTAGACCTTTCCAATGATATATAGTTTGTCAAGATTAGATTAAATTTAATTGCAATAAAGTGAAGTAAATTGTAGGCGTCCCGTATACAGGACAGGGTGACAGTTAAAGGGTTAAAGACACTTCTTCTTTATATATATATATATATATATATATATATATATATATATTTTTTTTTTTTTTTTTTTTTTTTTTTTTTTGCCTGATGTTTTCCAAATACTGTATATACAACTATTGTTGTGAGAAACACACAGTTTTAGCTATGTGTCTTTAAAGTTAGCATGAAACGGAAGTAGCAATTATCTTTTTTCTCGTGTGAGAAAAATAGAGATACTGCCTCAATGACTGAGCACGTCCTCCATTAATAGTTTGCGATGTCCTAAAAGTAATGTTGTGGTAATATTCTAATATCCTTTCAATATTTCAGGGTAGTGTACTCCCCATGGCTTGCGTCAGCACTGGTCAATGCATTGATTTCTATAAAGTAAAGCATCAGCTTCTGTTTTCCCCCCTGTTGTTTATCCCAGCGTTTACACTCACTTCACTAGCTCTGCCCTTGCGCTACAGCTCATGACCAGAAGAGTAGAGGAGTCGTTTGAGGGGGAGGGGAGTTTAAGGTTTTTCATTAAAGATTACTAGGGCACAAAATAATAAAGTGCACTGATAAATTATTTATAACAATTAAAAGAAGAAGAATTTTAAATTTAGATTTCATGGTGACTTTAGATATTTTCCATATTTTCAGCATTTGTGAGATCACCTACTCCCAACAGCATATCGCATCCCGTATGAACTAATACATGAGATTGGAATACAAAGGATGTTTTGTCTGAAAGACAGAATGAGGGAAATTGACAGAACTGAAAACAAAAGAAAAAAAAAAAACCTTGACCTCTTGTTCTGTTTTACTCTTTCTGTTTTCTGTTTATAAGAACGTATCTGGGTTAAGTGTTTGTTTTTAAACAAATGTAAGAATAATTTTGCATGTTTTTCTTCTTCACTTTGCCCTCCTGAAACAAGTCATGGCACTGGAACTCTTTTAAAGATATACTTTGAGGAGAACATACCATAAATGTCAGTGTAACACTCTTTGGTGCTTTGTTTAAGGTAGACCTTTAAATCTTCAAACAAAGCACTAAGTGTTCACACAGTACATTTTATTGTATTTTAAAAAAGTGGGATGGAATGTGATAAAGTGGAACAAAACACACAGGTCTGAAGGTGGGTTTTTAAAAGCTTAACTGTTTTTAACCTGACAAAGTAAAGTGCATGGTCTATTGTACACATAGAAAAAAAAAAAAAAAAAAAAAAAAAAATATATATATATATATATATATATATATATATATATATATATATATATATATATATATATATATATATATATATATATATATATATATATATATATACATACCCTTTAAATATGTATTAAATATGTATTTTTCTTCCTTCAGAGGATGGGCTATAGTATACAGTAACATCTAGGTGTGCACTGATCCTCATAAAGTCTCTGTACAAACAGGCCTCTTATATTGTCAGCATATCAATATAAAGATGTGTTAAGAGTGTCAAAAGGTGGACAAATGGTCAGGGGTCCTTGTGCAGTGAAGGCTCTTACAGCCTTTCCAATAATCTTCTAATCTTCCTAATGCATACAATTGACTGTCACAATTGCTATCTTATTTAATTTCTAATGCAGATTACAATAATGCATTGCATTTATGTAATCCATTTAAGTCTACTAAAGATTTGCAGAGCACTTAAAGAACATATTTTTATATTATACTATCTAAAATATGTACATTCATGTACAGTTGGTCTGTAAGCTCCAACATATTATGTTTTGTCTTTGGGCCCTATTTAAACGATCTGAAACGCAAGTGTCAAAGCGCGAAGCGCAAGTAACTTTGTGGGCGGGTCTCGGCGCTGTTGCTATTTTCCCGGCGGGATAAATGGCTCTTGCGCCCAGCGCAAATCTAAAATGGGTTGGTCTGAAGCAGCTTCATTATTCATAGGTGTGGTTTGGGCGTAACGTGAAATAAACCAATCAGAGCGTCATCCAACATTCCCTTTAAAAGCAGGTGCGCAAGTTCCATTATGGATTGCTATTATTATGGCGTATTTACCAGGCGCACGCCAGGAGCGGTTCACAGCCGAGGAGACTGATGTTCTTGTAAGAGCAGTGAAAAACAGAGAAGTTGTGTTGTATGGGGATGGGAGAAACCCACCCAAAATAGCGTCGGTTAAACAGGCGTGGGAGGAAATAGCCACAATTGTTTCATCGATTTTTTTTTTCCTGGTTCTTGACGGACAAACAAATTTGTCAGATGTCCTTATAAGGACATATATATATATGTATATATATATATATATATATATATATATATATATATATATATATATATATATATATATATATATATATATATATATATATACATATATATATGTATATATATATATATACATATATGTCTTGCCACTATCGGGCAAACAGGTCTGATCCTTAATTACTACAATTAGCCTGAATAATTTGTAAGCAAGATTTCACAATGATTTCCGTCATCTCATATGTTAATATTTTTTTAGTATAACAATTTATGATTTGCAAAAATAACTGTTGCATCTATGTAGATTACATGAGCAAAGTGTATGCGCGTTGTGCACGCTATACATTATGGTCAAGCTTGCGCCCTTAAAATAGCATAATGAACAACGCGCAACGCGCCACTGACTTTAGACTAGGTTTTTTCTGGTCAGTGGCGCAATTGTTTAATGGAACAGCAAAATAGCACCAGGGATTGTTTGCGCCGGAACACGCCTCCTTTTTTGCGCTGAACCGCCCAGGGAGCGCAAGTTCATTCACTAGTTTAGCGACGTGCTTCTGTGGAGGGAAAAGCGCGCTTTGCGCGGGTGCAAAATAGGAATGACACATGCGTCGGTGTACAAAGTCAATTGCGCTGGGTGCAAGATAGGGCCCTTTATGTCTGTGCTGTGTTTATTGAGTTTAGCTAGTCTAGTAAGACTTTGGTTAGCTTGTTCTGGGATTAGAGCTGAACTCTGTGGGACAGTGGCCACCCAGGAAGAAGTTTAGATACATCTGTCTTAAAAGGTGGAACTGAAGCTACAATAGCTATGGTCTGGTAGTCCAAGTATCAGAGATGTATAAAGTACTAGAGACCCATACTTGAGTAAAAGTACAAGTGCTCTATCAAAAAAGTGACTTGAGTAGTAGTTGAAGTGCTCTTTAAGCACCACTTTAGTAGAAGTACTAAAGTATTCAACATTTTTTGTACTTAAGTATTGCAAGTAGTCTATTTTACAATTTACTACTCAAGTACTGAAAGTAAAAGTAGAAGTATTGTGTTATGTAGCTATTAAAGAAAGTAGTCAAAAGTTTGAACATATTGTTTTTACTATTTCAAATGATTAACCTAAAGGACAATCACAATTCCTTTGACTGTAACTTCTTGTAAACAAAAAAAAAAAAAAAAACGGTTACTAGGGTTAGTTAGCCCAATTTGCTAAATTATGTCATTAATAACTTACCCTTCATGTTGTTTCAAACCTGTAAGACATCAGAGGGTCATTTAGAATTTTTTGAAGCATCGAAAATACATTTTGGTCCAAAAATATGAAAAACTATTACTTTATTCAGCATTGTCTTCTCTTCCGTGTCTGTTGTAAGACAGTAAAAAAACAAAGCAGTTTGTGATATCCGGGTCTCGAACGAATCGTTCGATGTAACCGGATCTTTTTGAAACAGTTCACCAAATCGAACTGAATCGTTTTAAACGGTTCGCGTCTCCAATACGCATTAATCCACAGATGAATTAAGCTGTTAACTTGTTTAATGTGTCTGACACTCCCTCTGAGTTAAAACAAACCAATATCCCGGAGTAATTCATTGACTCAAACAGTACACTGACTGAACTGCTGTGAAGAGAGAACTGAAGATGAACACCGAGCCGAGCCAGATAATGACTCGTTCACAAGTCAAGAACCGTTTCTGTCAGACGCGTCCGATTCGTGAACCGATGAGCTGATGATACTGCGCATGTGTGATTTAGCGTGAAGCAAACTGATACAGAGCGTCTGAAACGAACTGATTCTTTTGGTGATTGATTCTGAACTAATTCCGTGTTAATGTTATGAGCCCAGGTGCAGTCAACGCCAATGACGTCATTGCGTCGAGCGCAAAAGAATCGGTTGACTGTTTTCTTCAACTGGTTTTTTGAATCGAACTGTCAGAAAGAACTAACGTTACTGGTCATCCGAGAACCGATGCAACCGGTTCTTGACTCGTGAACGAGTCATTATCTGGCTCGGCTCGGTGTTCATTTCTCTCTTCACAGCAGTTCAGTCAGCATGCGCAGTATTCTTAATCGCTTGATTCGCTCAATGATGTGCCAGCTTCATCAAACCTGCAGTAAAGTACAGATACCGCCTTTTAGTACTTAAGTACAGTAGTGAAGTAGTTCTACTTCGTTACTATACATCTCTGCCAAGTATGCAAAACCAAAGTGAACACAATATCAGACAGATAACAGCTTTTCCATGACATTTAAAAAATATGATTTATTTGTTTAGTCTGACTGAAACTGAATTTTTGGTATGCTCTTAGTGGCTACAGTTACATTTTTTTTTTTTTTTTTTTTCACATATGGCATCTTACTAAAGCAGCTTACACTTTCTGACAAAACATCTTACAAGGTCACAAGTTACATTAGTAGTGATTAACAGGACAAGTATTTAAAAGCACATGCTACATCCTGAGAAAGTCCTCAAATGCCAAGGGCAAAATAACAGCAGCAATGGCAAATGCATTACTTATAAGAGAGAGTAATTCGTATTTTCTTATATGTTTTTGTTTGTCAGTCTGACATACAGAATTTTTATTTTTATTTTTTTTTATTTTTGAGACCCATACACCCATACTTTTTGTATTCCCAGAGCCTTGCCAGCTCCCTCACTCATTGTCTCTTCTGTAGAGTAAAGCTTTTATCAGCTGCACTTGCTGGTGACAATTAGTGTCAGTAGTATGATGTGTGAGGGGGGCAGTGGAGGCACGCAGGGGGACCATGGCCCCTGATTGGGAAACAGCCTCTGTGCTGAGGCTGAGAGGTGGATTTGAGCCAGACTCTCCATTAAAGTGCTAAGCAAGGTCACTCTGCCCGCCGTTGCCTCTGCCAAGCTGTTTCAGCCCGGGCCCCTGCCGAGGTGGAACCATGGGCCGCCAGCCAGCTCATCTGGGACACACGTCTCCAAATACAATGCCAGAGGTCACAGACCAGACCCAACCCTGCCATTGTCCAAAGTCGACAGTTTCCCATGGAGTGAGTTATGAGAGAGAGTGTTATGGCATTTTAAGAAGCGTTAGTTACAGAGCATTTGCAGTTTTGAAAATGGATAAGACCTGTTCAGTGGTGGCAGTTACAAAATAAGTGGAAACGATTCGATGGCAATATTTTCATTAAGAAGTTGTGAGGGGACAAGTTTAGTCATTAACAAAATTACTAACAAAAATGTTGAGAAAGCATTTTTTTAATGATATGACAAACTACTAAAACATGACGTGTGGAAAGCTGCAAAAAGATTTAGAAAAAAATATGATTGTGTTAGATATTTTTGTATATGCTAATATTAAAATAGTGTATAAATATTTGTTTTAATTTGACAATTTCTTAAAAAAAAAAAAAAAAAAAAAAATGTTTATTTTTGTTGAGTAAAATGATGTGTCATTTTACCTAGGGAAGGCTTTTTAATGGTGTAGCAGTGTCAAAACTCAAACTCAAATAAGCACCTTACCTTGCTGACTCACCAAAGTATCGCCACAGGGGCCTCAGAGCTGTGCCACAAGTGAGTGATCGCTGGACTATGGTGGGCAGGCCAGACTGCCCACAGGCCGGAATAACACATGAGAGATCGAGACTGGAATCTCAGTGAATCGGAGTGTTGCAAAACCCCTGGGTACATAACTCCTCTTAATGAATGTATGTAGCCTTTACACCAGGTGCATGACATTATCTATAGCAGTACCCTAGTTTTGAATGTTTAAAATATCCACTGTGACAAATAAATGAGGCTCGGACTTATGGATAGGGTTGTGTAGCATTCACAAATGAACTGCAAACAGGATTAAACATTTTGATTCAAATTTGAATATAAGGAAGTAGAATGAAAAGTAATTGAAATCTAAAAAAATATTATCTAAAAATTATTAAAATAAAAAGTCAAGAAAACTTGAATGTTTCTTTGACAAGTAAAAACATCATTTGATTTGAAGATTTAAATACCTTACAGAAATAGATAATAAACACTAGATAGAAGAAACAATGGAACCACAGATCACTACACTGATTGATAGAGGTCTAGATAGAATTAACGACAAAACACCAGATAGAATGAGTAATGGAATGACAGATAGAGTGTTAGATAGAACTACAGAATGCTAAACAAAGTGAACAATAGAGTGCTAGACAGAATCAATCACTATGTTTAGGAAGAAACTTTTTGTTTTAGTCCGAATGAAATCATTCTGAATAATGAATCTGAACGAAGTATTTACATGAACACTAAGTGTTTGTACATGTTCATGTGTAACAACCTTCAATATCGAATTTGATATCATACATCAATACGCCATTTCTTTGTCACTGCACATGCACTGTTCTTTTTTTTACGGTGTCCCTGTTACAGTAGAATTATACATTTAAGTAACAAGTAATTTAATAAACTACATGCCCTTTACTATATGGTTAGGGTTAGGATTAGGGTTTGTTTTAGGGTTACTTGCGTGTAATTGTGCACAATTCACTGTTATTATAATAGTAATAACTATTATAATAATAGTCGTGGACAAATAGTTCAAGATTTGGATTCACAATCCAAAGGATGTGAGTTGGAGTTCGAGTCTCAGGCCGGCAGGAATTGTAGGTGTGGGAAGTGAATGTTTAGCTTGTTTGGAACGATTGAGTTGTCTGCATCAAGGTTTTTCAGACAAATTAAACCATCAATACAAATACTATTAGATTATCTGGTTGCATGCAAATGTAGCCAGTGAAAAAAACACTAGAAAAAAAGAGTCATAGAACTATGAGCATTAGCTATAATGAACCATAGCATGCTAGATGGTGAATAATATCAGTAGGACGCTATATTGAATGAACGATAAATGGCTACATTTACATTTAAATGTGTTCATAATAATCAGATTAATCAGCGGTGGGTTACTTGCATATAATTATGCATAATTTATTATTATTTTTATAGTAAGTACAAGTAATGAATAACAAGGACACCTTAAAATAAAGTATTATCAATAAATGTAACTGTAATCTGTTATGGTTACTGAGAAAAAAAAAGTGTAATTCAATTGCAGTTACTTATGAAATGTTAATGATTACAAAGGAAATACATCTGAATATTTAATGTATTAATAATTACTATTTTTGTTAGGATTTTAAATTGTTTTAAAGTAAAGAGAGGTGCTAAAGTCTGATTTTGTGGTAGCTGAGCCTTAAAATTAAAATATCAGTTTTATTCAAAAGATTTTAAAAGTTGGTTTGATAGATTATGTTAGGTAATCATAAAGTTATCAGTAGCATTACTTTAATAAATTAATTTAAATAGTTTCTACCTATTTTATGTAAGGGTAACTTGTGATGTATAGCCTATTACATTACCAAAGTTACCTTTCCAAAAATGTACTTCAAAAACAGGCAAGTAAACACATGGATTTTACATAATACAAAGTTTCAGACATTGTTCAGATTAGTAAAGAAGGGATTAAGGAAAGAGAAAGCAAATGTTCAGTATTCTGGATAAGTATTTTGTCATTAGACAGAATGAACAATAGAACACTAGAGAGAACGAGCGATAAAGCACCAGACATAATGAACGGTAAAATGCTAGGCAGAATAAAAAAATGAGCAGCCCCACTTTATATTAGGTGGCCTTTAACTCTATAAGTACAATGTACTTATTTTGTTCATATTGTATTGCAAAAGATAAAAATAAATAAACACAGGTTTTGTAGTATGGGTAGGTTTAAGGGTGGGTTAAGGTATAAGGGATGGGTCAACAGTGTAATCATAAATGTAATTACAGATGTAAGTACAATATAAAACATGTACGTACACAATAAGTGTGTTGTATCAAATTAAATGTAAGTACATTAAGGCCACCTAAACTAATGAGACCGACAGAGCAAAAGAATGCTAGACAGAAGGAACTGTAGTACAACAGGACACTAGACAGAATGAATGATAGAAAACTAGATAGGGTCATTAAACAACAGAACACTATGTGAGCAAGAGAATGCTAGATAGAATGAACAATATACTGCTAGACAGAATTAATAACAGAATGTCAGACAAAATTAACTACTGATCAGTAGATAAAATGAACAATAGAAAATTAAACATAATTAATGGTAGAATGACAGAACAATGGATGGATGGATGGAATATTTATAATACTGTATATAATACATATAATATTCCAGACATAATATTAAGATTATCAGTCAGTCAGTAGCTTGAATGTCATTTAACTCAGCATCAGTCAGTTTAATCTATTTATTTCTTCATTTGTTTTAAATCATTTGCACAGATGCATGTAGATCTGAAGTTCTGTAGAACTCAAAATCTGTCGATAAATTATCCCTTTTTTATGCCAAATGATGCTGTGATAAATGGAAAGCTATTTTGAACTTTCAATCAGAGGAGATGGTGAAAATGAAAACGTGTTCCTTCTCTCTTCAAGGTTGCCTCGGTGAGAGATGACAAGCACTCATCCTCCTTTCACTGAGCATCTCATTCCAGACGGAGACAAATAAACCGCTGATTGAAGCTGAGAACGTGAAGATGTGACTGACATGTTTGTATAAATGTTTACACATTACTCCCTCTGATTAGTCACAGCGCTCGTGGATGGGGTCCAAGAGCTGCAAAATACACCTGTGTGCATGTGTGAGACCGCATGTAACTGTGTCTGACTTTTAGCTTGTGCATCTCCACCCCTTTGAAAGCCCCTCCTGTCATATAAGATTAGAGAGGGTACGTCTAACAAAGACAACGGGTCTCTCATGTCAAGGCTGTTTACAGAAATAACACAGTATTAAATTTAGAGTATCCTACATTCATAATTTCAAACACTCCCCCGTGAAATATTTAGTGTGACTAAAGGGAAGCAAGGTTGATGTTGGATGTTTTGACATGTGTCTCTGTAACTTGGCTATTTGAGGATGGTAGCTTCAGTATGTGGCAGAATGTGACAAAAGGAGACGTTCTGCACAGACAGATCTGTTTTAGTTTTGCCTGTTCTGTCTGAGAGCTGAGTCACATCCATGTTTGTACTGATTTCATATGTCTATGGTTCGCGTTTTGTTGTTGATTTGTTTGAAGTGACTGCTGAGTAACACCGGGTCCAATTTCATTATCCGTGAAAAACATAAAATGCTTTTGACACTGTTAGATATGTCCTCAAAAATAGACGGCAGACGAGAGAGTAGGAGGAGAAGTGATTCTGCAGAATGTATCACAGGTATTATGGGAAAATATCAGAAATTGTTCAGTTTTAATAGCACAAGTAAGGTAAGTTATGATACTTAAATATAATTCATTAAGCGTAGTTCATAATATCACAATTTAATTAAATACAATTTTGTAAATATAATTCATAATATATAAAGGTAACGATAAAGTTCAGCTTGTTACCATAAATTCATCTGGAAGCTGGACTCTGATTGGTCGGTCTCTGCAGTCTGATGCCTCCTAAAATTGAATGTATTTCATGGCAACTATGACTTGTACTTTCAAGTTACTTTATTGACTGCAAAGAAAATGTCATAGGATTTAAGTGTTAAAGGGGTCATATGATGCAATCTCAAGTTTTTAATCTTGAACAAATATAGTTTTGCATATTATAATGCCTATGTTTTTTTTTGTTGTTGTTGTTTTTTAGTGCAAGCTTTACGATAATAGGTAAGGTTTTATTATTATTTATACATATTTTTCATTATGTATTGTGAACATATTTATTTATTTATTGAGTAGCCATTTGATAATGTACAGTCAGTTGATCATCACAGAAAAATCAAAAATAAGAAATACTTGCATTAGGTATTATGGTAATAATTTGTTTACATGTGTTAATATTAGTTAACTACATTACTTCACATGAACTAACAATAAACTTCAACAACATTTTTAAATATTAAATTATCACATAATTTACTAATACATGTTTAAGATCAAATTCTGTATCTATTAATGTGAATGATATGTGTTGTGAACTAAAATGAACACTATTAATATAAAAATAATAAATGTGGTAAATATATATATATATATATATATATATATATATATATATATATATATATATATATATATATATATATATATATATATATGGATCATTGTTAATTAAATGAATAGTTCACCCAAAAATGAAAATTCTGTCATTAATTACTCACCCTCAGAGGCATTCCAAACCTGTTAGACCTTCTCTCATCTTCTAGAAAAAAAAAAAAAAAAAGTATATATTTGATGAAATCCAAGAGCTTTCTGACCCTCGATAATAACTTAAATTACTTAAAATTTAGGACAAGTATTGTTGATTGTTAACTCACGATACCTTAATGCATGAACGTATTGTCCTAATAACTTATTAATCATGAGCATGCAATCAAATAAACACCAGTGGTGCTTAGTTCTATGTTTGTGTTTAGTTCTGCAGTTATATAATTTATTTAGTATATTCCTGCAACATTTACTGAAACTTTCCGAAAAGCCAAGGCACAGAGCATAAACCAGTGGTGGTAGTGTGAAATGACTTCACCTACATGCATGCACCATTGAATTATTAAGCCTTTCTCTGGGGATAACCGACTGTCGTTATAGTTCCCTCCATAGCAGTCACAGATAAGCGTGGCTGATTCTTTTTGAGTTTGCAGTGCTTTGGGTGCATGGTGGCGCAGGGAATTCGCTTCAGCGACTGCAGTCAGAGATAAGAGGAAGAAAGGGATATGTAGATGTTCTTTGCTGGGAAAGGATGCGGAAGAAAAGGTAGGCAGAGTGATTCTACATTTCACTCTCCACCAACAGTGCGGCCTGCATAATGATAACTTTCTCAAAGTGAACAAAGGCATCAAAAGGACTGAGAGAAGCAAGGATTATTTAAATACTAGGTGTATTAAAAGTCCTGGTGTGCCTTTCCATCCCTAAAGTCATCTGGAAAAAAAATAAAAAAGGAAAGAAAATAAAGAAAAAAAATGAACACAGTTCAGTTTTAGCCTGCTGAAAAGTATGTACACAATGGAATCAGCAGTGTTAAATAGCAGCTGACTAAGGGGCAGAGATAAAAAGGCAGGCGTTCATTCAAGCTAAGCCAGAATTAGCTCATGTCATACAAGAAAGGCTGCAAGAAAGTGATATGACAGTACCCAGCTCTAAATTCTAGCTTTGTCACTAGTTTATCTTGAACACCCAGTTCCTGTAGTCTGAGTATTGGACGTTTCATTCAATATACAACACCTGTCAGGCATTCCTGCGCTTTGGATGGATTATTCACCTGCATTTGGTGTGAATATTACAGGTATTTTCCAATGATCTGTCATGCTTAGATGATGAATTGCATGTCAGTGATAAGTATATATTTAAAGTTGCCATGAAACACATTTCTACACCTGTTCTACTACTATTGTGACGTATATCAGAGTAAAATGTCTGTAGACCCTAGTCAGGGTAGCGTCATATTAAATTTTTGAAGAAAATGAGAATGAGGCTGTGAGGAATAAAAGTACATTGTGTTCAGTTTTGTTTAACAAAATCCTGTTCAGATTAGATGTCTTTCTGAAAACACTTTCTGTAAAAAAATTAAAATAAAAAAAATAAACATTGGGAATATCTCAACCTAGGACCTTTATACAGTATGTGCCATTGTAAAGACTGACAAGTCTCTCCTTCACAGCCTTGCTTTCAGCCACGTTACATTCAATATGACGTATAACTTGATTAAGAATGATCCATAGAATAAGAAAAAATAAATAAATAAGGGCATGACATGTTTATGTTCATGGATAAATCATTAGTAATCACTGCAACATTCCATGAATTTATCAGAACCATCAATTGGGATTTCAGTGACTTTCAAATCAATAAAGCATTTGAAATCAATAAAGCAATAATGAAGATCAAGTTGTCATTAAAACATAATTAGATTGTGCAAATAAACAAATCAATTGGTGGAACATCAACTGATTAATAGGAGGAAATTCACTCTCAGTCGGTCTACTTTCTTTACTCTCTAACATATTGGTGTCGCAATAGGTTGCCAACAGTAAGGGACGTTTTTGTTCTGACCTCCTTCTTTTTAAAGAGAGGTTGTCCTTGGCGGGGATGTGTACGGGACATGGATGCATAAAGTGTATTAAAAGCAAAGTGCTAAGTCCTGAAGGTTAATTTACTCTTAACTCTTTTTAAGTATCTGTCTGTGGGGGCTTCATTAGGGTGACATGCTGGAAGCTGGAGAGGACGAGATTAACATTGCTGGGAAGGCATATTTTACTTTCAAACCATCCGTCCATCTATTCTCACAGCGGGCATCGGAAACGCACACGCACCCATGCACGTACACACATACAACATCTGGAGTCGACTAGTTAAACCTCATAATGGGCAAGGACAGACCAATGGCAGTGGGATGCAGCCAACAAGGGACTTGCCTTTTTCCATTGTGCTTTTAATTAAACCCGTATCCCATTCGTATCTGTCATAATATCCTTGGCTGAAAACAATTACAAGGGAAATATTTGATTGTGGTCACACTCCACGTACATATTTTGCATTATGCAGTGCGTGAACACGATCTGACTTCTGAGCTCTATGTTTTTTTGTTAATCAGCATTGTCATTGCATCTCATTAACAACAGAATAGAATTTCCGATGGCGGCTTATAGAGGCTGATTCCCATAATCAAACAGCTTGGCAATCAAACAGTCCCTAAATGAATGTTACCATTTCAGCTCCACTGCTTTAATGCATTGATACAAGAATTAATCACATTTTGTTTCATTTCTCACTGTTCTAATTTATGCACTATTGAAATAGAATGCAATCATTGACCATTTAATCACTGACACACTGCAGAGTTTGTGATTTAGGACTAAACATGGTCAGAGAGTATATGTTAGAAAATGACCATTCAGATTATTGCATATATATGTGTGCACTAGTGGTCAACAGTTTGGAATAGTTATTATGTTTTTAAATAATGCATCTCAACAAGTCCAACAAGGCTGATTTTTTTGATCAAAACTACGCAAAACAATAAAAATGGTAAACATAATTACAATGTAAAACTATTTTTAAAAATGCTAATAATAAGAAGCATTATTAACAATGAAGCACTGATAATAATTGATAGTAAATTAACAGAGCATCAAATCAGCATCACATAAATAAATTCAATTTTAAAATATATTAAAATTGAAAAAAATATATATTTTAAATTGTAATAATATTTGAAAATATTTGTAATAATTTTTGCTAGTGTAACATATATATGCCAGCATATGTAAGTGTGTGCAAGTATTGGCAAAGTAATTACATATCTTGGTCAGATTTAAAAATATTTTTAGTGTTTGTTTTTTTTTTTTTGCAGCACTGTACTGTTCAATGAAATCTGGCCAGAGGAATCAATAGACTTCTCCTAGAGTTTGTTCCTTGTAATGGGGGAGAAATCCCCAATGCCTGAGTGCAGGAAGGGGAGAGGCCCCACTCTTGTGTATCGATCCTATAGCCAGACCAAGGGCAACTTCCAGCTCTCGTTCGCTCTCATCATGGCTTTCCTTTAAAGATACACACACACTGTACACAAGGGTAGGGCAATGCCAATGAAGAGAAGACCAGCAGGCAGGAAAACTCTTAGAATGTTAAGGAGAGATAAAGGTGCTTTGTTTCCATTACAGATGCACTCTATAGATAGAACTGGGGGATTATAAAGAGAGAAGAGAGGTGGGGAAAAAAAGCACAGGTACACATTTATCTACTGTAGGCTTTATCTCAACACTCATGTAGAGTGTACTTGTATAGCGTGGGAACAGAATCCCCCAGCAGAAATGAGACAGCAGCACTCTTTTGATTTCAGTTGCACTGCTGCAGTGGCTCTCAACTGGTTTTGCTTCAAGACCCATATTTTACAGAAGATCAAGTGGTGACGCAGTGCCAAAGCTGTTTACAGCACAAAGACAAACAAAAATGTTTTTAACCTAAACTTTAAAATATATAAATAATTAAAATACTTACAAGAAGTGCATACGGCCAACAATATGCAATATGTCAATTTTTGTCAAAACCAAAATTGTAAAAACATACAGGAAAATACAATAAAACCTAACACCATTATCAGTGGAGATTGTTCCATTTCATTTGGTGTTATATATTAATTAATGCAATTAATGATATATAGCACGAAATGAAAAGGAAATGTATGTTAACATAACATATTTTAACCTATATTTAACATTAAAACCTGTAGGAACCTGTAACATCAGGCTTTAACCCTTTGATGCACAAGGTCTAGGTCTAGAGTTTTTTTTTTTTTTTTTTTTTCTTTTTTTTTTGAAAAATTATTTTCATCATTCAGAATTCCAGGGAATTCTTCAATTAGCTTGTGTTTGATTATCAAATATTCTTATTTATTATTTTTTTTTCTTACATTTTGAATGAAAATCATTTTTGTGTCACTACCATTCTAATGCACAACATGGGTCAAAAAGTTATGGATGATGTTTTTTATGTTCAGAGGTCACAAAAATATATGAAAAGATCTGCAAATGTGCAAGTGCAAAACGTTTTCAACTGTTAACCCCTCCTCAGTGCCATGTGCTACCAAGCAAATCCTGCACTCATTAAAACATGTATTACCTTAATACCCCTAGTATCACAAAGATCTTTTAAACAAATACACATACCTCAAATATATAACAAAGGACAGCAAATACATTTATAAGTCATCTCAAATGATCCATATACAATTATATCAAAAAAATATACAAACCAAATAAACATTACACGATCGGTTATACAATGCCAAACTCAAAGCATCGTTTGCATACATTTTTACATGCACTGCATTTGAGACGAGGATAAAAACCAAAAACCACATTTATGTGTCCATCAATACCATCCTTAACATAACTATCCGATCTGACTAAAAAGTCCCTAATATTCCTCACTCTGTAATTAGAAAAAAGGGCAGATCTGCAAAAATCGTTTTGCCCACTGAATCACTAGATAGTATATGCCAGTGCTTCTTAATGATATCTTTAATGACATTACTATAATTAGATGTGGTAGTGCATATTACAGAGTAAGATTTATGTTTATCCAGTTTACAGACTGCCTTTTTTTACCCTCTCCAAAACATCATCTAACTCAAAGACGCTTATACATCTCAACCACTTTTTGTTCAAAATCAGATTCAGCACTCAAATGTGTTTTAAGCAAAGGAACTGAGTATAATGTAACCCCTTTAAATAACTAAACTGAGAGACCATTTTGAAGGCTCAGGAAACTTTTACAGGTGTTTTGAGTGGATTAGCTGATTGGCATGTCAGCATATATTCTAATTTGTTGAGATAGTGGTGGGTTTTTGTTAAATGTGAGCCAAAATCATCACAATTAAAGGAACCAAAGACTTAAACTACTTCAGTCTATGTGCATTGCATTTATTTAATACACAAGTTTCACAATTTGAGTTGAATTACTGAAATAAATGAACTTTTCCACAACATTCTTATTTATTTAGATGCACCTGTATGTGTATTTGTTTAAAATATATTTTTGATACTAGGGGAATTAAGGTAATACATGTTCTACTGAGTGCAGGTGTTGCTTGCTAGCACATGCTACTGAGGAAGGGTTAATACCCAAAAAAAAACTTTTTTCTCTTGCACTTTTGCACTTCTTTCCACATATTTTTGTGACCTCTGAACAATAAATGGCTTAAGCATTTTTTTGCATGTGGGGACATATTTACTGTAGAAAACATTTTCACCTGCCCAACATCACAACTCAACATGGCTCCTTTTGTATAGTTGATGCATTTGGTCTTATTTTATAAATGTATTACCTGAGAAAATATTTGATATACCGTGGTAGATAACTGGACATAATATTTGAATGGTTACCTCGACCTTGAAATCTATTACTAATAAGAAAGGAAGACATGTCCAATAATATTAACTAGCTTGTTTTTCACAATACTCTTTTTTTTTAGCTAACTAATCTTAGATAGGACAACAAAATAAATATAAAATAATATTTCAATCAATCAATCAATCACCTTTATTTATATAGTGCTTTAAACAAAATACATTGCGTCAAAGCACTGAACAACATTCAGTTGGAAAACAGTGTCTCAATAATGCAAAATGATAGTTAAAGGCAGTTCGTCATTGAATTCAGTTATGTCATCTCTGTTCAGTTTAAATAGTGTCTGTGCATTTATTTGCAATCAAGTCAATGATGTCTCTGTAGATGAAGTGATGAATATTTATAATATGCTATTATATACAAGTATATATATATATATATATATATATATATATATATATATATATATATATATATATATATATATATATATATATTTTTTTTTTTTTTTTTTTTTTTTTTTTCATAATTCAGTGCTTTTGGTCACCCTTTATGTCTGTCAGTGTTTCTGAAAATTAATGGTTTTGGACATGTATGGTTTCTGACAGCAGAGACAAACAATCAGTGCTATACATGGATCAACTGCTTGTTTTGCGCTCTTTATCTTGAGTGTTACTATGGCTGATGCAAGATATTGTAGATTAAATTGCTGAAGAATTTGTAGAGATGCTGCATGATGAGGAAGATCAGGTAACTCTTAGTCCTGATTCGGAGTTTGACATTTCTGATGCTGATGAACTAGATTATGAGCCATTGTCAGTCTGGAGTTGTGGGTGTAAATCCAGCTCTCCTAAATGAAGAAGACTCTGATGATTTTGAAGACTTGTCTGATGAGTCCTCTAAAGAGGAAAATCAGACCAAGTCCGATAGATTGAGTAACAACGGTTTGCACCTACTCATGTATGCAGAGTACACAGAGGTTGCCTTTGGTTCTATTGTAAAATGTACTGGATGTTACCACCCTCACTGCCTTCACCAGCCAGTGTTGGTCCCAGAGAGCCACAGTCCTGCAGAGTTCCCTAATAAAACACACTTGAACAAGCTAATCAAGGTCTAAGGGTTACTAGAAAGCTACAGGCAGGTGAGTTTTTATCAAGGTTTAAGCAAAACTCTCCAGGATAGACGTTGGCCACCCCTGGCCAACACCAACTTCACTGCACAACAGTATTATTAAATGGCCGGTGTGACCAATGCATGAAGGAGCTGGTCAAAGAACTTGTTGTGCCACATACAGTATAAAGAGGTGCTTGGAGGGCAGGCCCCACCTTCAAAACCATATTACAGAGGCAATGGGAAGATGTGGGATAAAAAAATAAAAAAAATAAAAAATAAAACACAGTCTGACCAGAGGTATATACATCAGACAGAAAGATCAATCAAAGAAGAAGTGGTGCAGGATCTGCCCAGCTGCCAAAGACAGACAAGTCAGCAGTGTGTGTTCCCTGTGCAGCAAGTCTGTGTGCATGGAGCAAAAACCTGTAGTTGTCATTTGAGAGGCAAGTAAGCACTTAGATGGCAATCTGAGATGGCGCTGTACCTGTGTGATCAAAATAAACAGAATTTAAAGTGTTAAATGTGTTGGTCTAAATAATTGCTAAAATAATTATTTTAACAAAATTTTCAAATTTCTCAATTTGTGTTAAATGTAAAATATATATTGTCAATATTCACGGATCACGGAATTTATAGATCAGGAGATATTAAATGCTGAAACAAACAAACTTAATAAATAAATAAATAAATAATGAATTAACATAGGAAACTAATATGGGTCATTTTAGACCCATGTTGGGCATTAAAGGGGGTTTGCATCAAAGGGTTTATAACCTTTTACAGACCTGTAGTAACCATATAAATTCTATTTTGAACATAAAATGCTTCATAATATTTGTTTCCTAACTTAAAGTTGAAGGGTGCGAAACTATCGATGGGATATTATAAAGACAGTCTTTTTTAAAATGTTTAAAATAAATGATAGAATTTTATGTGCCATATATTTGCGTATATTTAATGAATGTATCATCATATTTGGGGGCCTTTGGCTTCAAAACTGGTAGATGTGCACAGAATTGCAGTTTTGTTATGAAGTAAAAACTGTATTGTCTAACCCCATTGATCTGTAGCACAAATATATTCTAATTGTTAGCTAATAATCATAATGCTGTTTAAATAAGTTAAATGACACTCCCCCCCCCCCTCCCCCACACACCCCCTACATGACACAACTTGAAGACACACACATGCTATCTGGCACTCTTAGCAGCAAATAATAAACCAAATGTTGCTGATGCTTCAAAGTGTCAAATAAATCCCTGTTCATGTGGCTAAAGGTTAGTCTTTGATCTCGGGAGAGGGTGCGGATTAGTATTTCTCACCTTTAAGAGAAGCAGAGAGAAATGGGAAAGACTGGCCATGTGATTCCTTCCTCAGTAAGGTAATAAGGACAGAATAAAAATGATCTGCGCTTTGGCGTAATAGAGTTGTAATAGACTTGCTCCCTGCAGTAGACACAGGAGAAATAGATTGACGTCCCACAGAGAAAAGTCTCTCCCCGATGGGGCTTCCCCTGGGATGGAATGCACACGTTCATCCAACCTCCATCTGCAGGAGCAGTCATCTATCATTCTACATTCTACCGTGCAACTGCTTCTTTAGAAAATGGAAACGAACCTGCCACAATGACCTGCATAAAGATTTCTGATTAGCATCAGCTTCCTTTCACATGTTCTATATGCCTGATGGTGGTGATAGTTTTGTTCGGTTTGTTCAGCTTATGAGCTCCCTGAGATAAATATAAGTCTCTATCAGACTGCAGGTGTTTATCTATAATCAGCTCATAATGAATGAGATATATTCTTAGAGAGAGATTCCTGATACTCCTTGGATATACTTGATATATATTGGACAGATATGCTATATGAATCTGCAGATTTTATTATACGAAACTACTTCTTCTGCTCACAGAATGAAGCACTTTTTCTTTATTTCTCACTGTTGCTCTCCAACCCACTACAACCTCTCTTTACAGTCAAAAAAATCTGCAAAGAATAAAGCTTGAAATAATTAACCAGAAAGTCCCTCTTTTGTTTGGAGACTCTAATGTTGTATATTACTGAGCTCAAAGCAGTCAGCCAGAACAGCCGCAGACATTTACATCAAATCAGGCCATTCCACGATACAGGTAGCATTGTAACTATTAAAATGCATATGGAAGAAGATTAAGTACTACCCTGATGAAATGTGACACACCATAATGAAAAAGAGACAGAGAGAGAGAGAGAGAGAGAGAGACGGAGAGAGCGAGGTACATACATTCTCTATCTATTAATCATTTAACAGCACCTTAATAAGACATTTATCAGATGACTGCGAAAATCAAAGAAGTTATGAAATATTAAAGTCGCAAGACCAACATTACACAGCTGAGTCATAAATCATAACAATAATTAATAATTTACATATGTGCATATCATTCCTCTGGTCTTTTTTGGCCTATGTAGATTGATAGCGCAAAGTGAAGGAATCAATTTCAATGAAGAATGATCTATTGAGCCCTGTATCTCACTTACCTTAAAAGTTAAAATGCCAAAGTTATTTTCGATAGATTTCAGAATATATTGCAGATTTTTGGAGAGACACCATTCCCTCTGACAAGCACTTGCATTGATTATCGACAAAACCTGATTAATAAAAAACCTGCCTGTGTTGTCTCCCCTGATGTGTTGTTCAGGCTCCTTTAAACAAATGCTATATTTTATATTCAATAATTTGGGTCTGATTGAGGGCTTCAGCAGCGATGCGATCAATATCCCACAGTGAATACAAGACTGACAGAGGTAAATTGGGTTCCCTTAACGAATGGGAACTTGCACTGCATCCCCTAGAGGACACGTTGGGGAATGCCTTCAGCGTGACCAGTGTCCGAAGTGCATGTGGAAACAAGACAATGGACTTGACATTGGCCTATGACGTGTTACTGGTGTGACAAGGAGTATAAAAGGGCACCTGTAGAACATGTAATAAGCTTCTTGTCTTCAGGAGCTGTTTGTTTTTGTGTGCTTGTGGTGATATATCTAAGAAAAAAAGCATGAGTGAACGCAGTTTTAAAAGATGTGTCTCACTGTGTGGTCGTTTCCTCACCCAGTGATTCCCATGAGCTGTGTGTGATGTGTCTGGGGGTGCAGCAAGCATGGTCAGCTCTCAAGGGGGTCGCTTGTGCTCATTGTGATCTTTTCACGATGAAGCAGCTGTGCTGCTGCTTGGATCTGTTTGCAGAGGACAGGAGCCAAGCATATGCGCCCAGCTGTGCTGGACCCTGCTGCCGAGGCAGAGCACTGTCTGCACTCATGGGGCTCGTAGATAGATCTGGCTGATGAGCTTGAGATGGGTCTTTCCCTTTTTCAATCCTCGGTCGCCTCTTCTCTTCTCGAAGCCAGGTATCCAGTTCCTTCCGAGCCAGCAGAGAGCATTCGGGTTTGCCTTGCACCTCCCCGGGCATCTTCATGGAAGGCTCCTACCTTGCCCTTGAAGCTGTGCAAATTTACATCTAGGCTCATTGGCAAGGCATATCCAGTGACTGGGCAGGCCGGCGGTATCCTGCTTACCATTTCTGTATTGCAGGCATACCAGGCGGACCTGCTAAGGGATGCTGATGTAACGGAGGGCATGGCATGTGACGTAATCAAGGAGCTCCGCTACTCATCTGATCTGGCTCTTAGTGAGACCAAGCAAGTGGCTCTTGCCATCGAATACTCGCTTGCAGCTCTGATTGTCAATGAAAGGCAAATACAGCTTAACCTGTTGGAGCTAAAGGAGAAGAACATGTCTTTTCTCCATAATGCCCCAGTTTTGCCTACTGGACTCTCTGGAACTGCTGTTGAGAAAGTAGACTGTAAGTTCAGAGAGGCGGAGGTTAAGTCAGTAGCAACTGAGTCCTCCTGTTTATCCTTCTGAACCTGAACCTGCTGCTAGGCCTAGCTGGTAGCAGGGTCAGAAGGTGAGTCTTGCTGCGAGAGCCTCGTTTCTGTGGACCCGGGAGGCAGTGGCCTCGCCCGAAGAAGAGACAGGACCTCAGGGAAGTCATCGAAGCAAGTAAAGGAAAGTTGAGACCCTAAGGTGCAATGTCTTTTTTTTTATTATGTCTCCGAGACTTGTAATTGTAATGTCTGTTAGCCTTTTTGTCACTGATTCCCATGCAGTTCCTTTATGAACCTCAGGTTATATATATATATATATATATATATATATATATATATATATATATATATATATATATATATATATATATATATATATATATATATATACAGTGGTGGACAGTAACGGAGTAGCTTTACTTCGTTACTGTACTTAAGTACATTTTTCAAGTAACGTTATCTGTACTTTACTGGAGTAGTTTTATTTTGAGCAACTTTTACTTTTACTTCACTACATTCCAAAGCATAAAATCGTACTTTTTACTTCACTACATTTCATAAAACATATCGTTACTCCCTATAATATCACGTGCTCCGACACGCAGAAGCGGTGTCTGATTCATCATGAACGAACTGAATCTTTTCAAAATAAACTTTAAAATCGGATCGCGAATCACACCAAACGATTCGTTTACGAATTAGAATGATCCGATTGCAGCTGTTCTGGAGTCGACCACTCACTGATTCAAATGAACCTTAGTGCGAGTCACCAGAAGTAAGAACCGGGAGATCTTGTGAGCGCGCGTGCGTCTGACGTTGCTAAAAGTAAGTTATTAATGTCGAAATTTTGGATTAATTATTGTAACTGAAAATCATATTTAGGTCAAAACTGTCAGTTGTTTGGAAACTAAATCCGTTGTAAAGAGTGATCTATTTAAGCCCACTCAAATGCTCGAGTGCAGACGATGCAGACACATCAATTCTAGGTAAAAAAACAACAACAACAAAAAACCCATAAAATAACACAGATTAAGTACAATAACTCGTGCACGTTCAAATTCACCGCTGCCGTAATGTTAACAGTTTTATTAAAATGTCATATGTTACGTCTGTTTTTATATTGTTTATCGACAGTAACGTTATACATATGTATATTGTTTGGATTAAATAGACGAGTAGACAGACATGAATGTTCATCGTACTGAAAATAAGTAAATATTGTTAGCTGATGCTAACTGTCTAGCTAACAAGCTTGTTGGTGCTAAATTGATGTAATTTTTATAAATAATGTCCAAATATTTTTATTCAGCCACCTATATATATATATATATATATATATATATACATATATATATATATATATATATATATATATATATATATATATATATATATATATATATATATATATAATATAGTTTACATCTGGTTAGAAAAGAAAGGATGTGATGTTCAGAACATGCTAACTACAGTAATTATCAGTGGGAAGAGATGCACCCCGTTTGGCCAGGGGTGTTTTTAAACCACAGACAAGATTTGAGAAGGAAAAAATCATGATCTTGATTTACATTTTTTTTTATTATTTTTTTCTGTAAAATGTTCTTCCTAACTTCAGGCCTTATTATCATGTCATATATACAGTACAGACCAAAAGTTTGGACACACCTTCTCATTTAAAGAGTTTTCTTTATTTTCATGACTATGAAGATTGTAGATTCACACTGAAGGCATCAAAACTATGAATTAACACATGTGGAATTATATATGGAATTATATACATTTCAAAAAAGTGTGAAACAACTGAAAATATGTCATATTGCAGGTTCTTCAAAAAAGCCACCTTTTGCTTTGATTACTGCTTTGCACACTCTTGGCTTTCTCTTGATGAGCTTCAAGAGGTAGTCGCCTGAAATGGTCTTCCAACAGTCTTGAAGGAGTTCTCCGAGAGATGCTTAGCACTTGTTGGTTCTTTTGCCTTCAGTCTGCGGTCCAGCTCACCCCTAAACCATCTGGATTGGGTTCAGGTCCGGTGACTGTGGAGGCCAGGTCATCACTCTCCTTCTTGCTCAAATAGCACTTGATGCCTTGAGTGAGACTCTACAATTTTCATAGTCATGAAAATAAAGAAAACTCTTTGTATGAGAAGGTGTGTCCAAACTTTTGGTCTTTACTGTAACTTTGATATTCTGTAAAACAACAAACTTTAAAATACTTTTTTCTTACTGGTGAAAATCAGATGGTCATCTCTGTTTTCTCTCAGGTACATCACAGTGTAAGCTTCACAGTGAACATTACTCTCATCAGCGTAGTCCATATCAACAACAAAAATATATCTTGACTCCATATAGTGGTTATTTTGAAAAAATCCCAGGTATTTTGAGCAGTAGGATTATAAAAAGAATATGTGCTAATATAAAATTAAATTAAGTAGCCTATATAAAATTGCAAACATCTATCTTGCAGTACTTTTTTACTTAAGTACATAAAAACTCGAGTACTTTTGTACTTTCACTTGAGTAAAATTGAAAAAGGAGTACTTTTACTTTTACTGGAGTAATATTTTACCATATGTATCTGTACTTTTACTCAAGTACTTGATTTGTGTACTTCGTCCACCACTGTATATATATATATATATATATATATATATATATATATATATATATATATATATATGCTTATTATAATTTTTGTCATGTAATTGAGATTAGTAACTGGTTTCACTATGTAGTTTTTACTCAGCTTTGGTGGCAAAATACTGCAATTTCCCCGTTAGAGCTCTGAGATGAGTTAGGGAAGGTGGGCTAGCCCACGAATTGTGTCCCACTTCCTCAGCTATTATCCTCATTATGTTACGAGTTATTTTATCGGTCTAAGGAGATGGCCATTATCGCAGCTCGCATTCCCAATTCTTAATCTGTTGCACAATAGAATAGAGCAGTTTCCCCTCTGTACTGTACTTGAGACTGTGATATG